>NC_092288.1:4772500-4935000 GCF_036320965.1 Panulirus ornatus | reverse complement strand
TTTTTTGACATTTAATGACCTTGTGGTCACGTAATTTCAGAGCGAATGTGGCCTTTGTTTGCCTTTTACGGTTAACGAAATGATTTATATGATTTCTTAGAGGATTGAGGGTATTTCCTGTCCATGATATGTGTGTGTGTGTGTGTGTGTGTGTGTGTGTGTGTGTGTGTGTGTGTGTGTGTGTGTCTTGTCTGTCTGTGTGGGTGGGGTTAGGGAGGGAAGGGGGTCCTATACAGTGAGGTGTGGGGGTCCTCTTCACACACGTGTGGATTCCAAGGGACCTGTTTCACACTGGTGTGGGCCCCCCTTGGGATCCACTTCGCACTGAAAAGTGGACCCCCATGAGACCCACATATATAAATAGGCCACAGTTATAACTGAAAGTGAACAGAGAAAAACACATTTTATTCTCTGACAATTTGTAAAAAGACTCACTTTTTTTTCATGGGGTTGTAATTTTGATTTGAATGGTGATTGGTTGATAATGACCTGAGACTAATCAATGTGATTAGTAAGGGTAATCACATGATTAGTGACTCATGCTCGAGTACAACGGTGCGATCCCTTGAGCACGACGGTACGACATTTTGAACAAGTCGGATCGACACATTTAGGTGCACGACGGTATATCTGAACACGAATATATTGTTCATTTACCCATCACTCATCACCTGCCTCATAGCAGGTGGCTGGAAGAACTTTCCCATGTTCATCATCTCATGACTCATTGTTACCTTCCGTACTCATGAATTCTACTCATGATAGAGACGATCACACAACGACACCTTTCCCGCAGACAGTGTGAGCGGTCGTTGACCGAAAGCCCCCTTCCGGTCGTGGTGCTGGACTTCCTCAAAGATCAACGACTTGACCACTTGACCCAAAGCAGTTCACCAGTTCATGGTTGCCACTGTGCAGTTCACCAGTTCATGGTTGCCACTGTGCAGTTCACCAGTTCATGGTTGCCACTGTGCAGTCTCATGGGACATGAAAGGTCGGTTCTGAAACCCTCATTTTCATGAGTATGGTCGTCATGAGTACGATGACTCAAGGCCCAAGGACGACCTTATGACTTCAGGACGATTTTGACGACTTTAGAAATAGACTCAAAGCCACTTGGACGAATTTTGGTCCAATGAAAGGGACGATTTATGCTCTCGATTATCTATATATAAACATTTTGTTTTTTTTCCTGAAATTCTAGAAAATCAAGAAATGAAATCAACCTTTTCCCCTACAGACACAGAGGTGGAATTGAAATACGCTGTACTAAAATTTCCCTCCCTTAATTGGCCCACAGCGCTGTGTCCAAGCTGTCCATGTTGACAGACTGTCCAGCAAGGCCCCGCCCACCCGGACACGTCACGTTCTGTTTACCTACGCCATCTTGCTCACGTCATCGTCTGTCGTTGCCAAGCCTTCCTGATTTTAGCTTGACACGACACGACACCTACACACACACACACACACAACACACACACACACACACCTTCCCCATACACCACCACCCCAACGATTATGAAATACGTTTCTCTTATTTTACCTCCGTTAGGACACAGGACACGGCCATGACCTGACGTCCTTATCTTTTAATGAATAAAATGAATGTCCTAAAGAGGTGAGTAAGGCAAGACTTACTAGGGGGCACACAGCGCTGGGTCGCTTGTTCCTCCGTAGCGAAAATATTCGTAATTTCAGCGTATCTCATGGACGACCGAGTCACATACCTTGGCCAGGACACACAATAAAGTATCAAATATCCCGTTTTAAACGACCCGTTTTAAACGACCCCTAGACACGCGTGTGATAGCCCCTACCCCCACCGAAGCAAGGCGTTAGTGTCAGGGGGCGTGACGAGAGGGGCAGCTGTGGCAGAGAGAGAGAGAGAGAGAGAGAGAGAGAGAGAGAGAGAGAGAGAGAGAATTATATCTATCAGTCGAAGAAGTTATCTTCAGGTGATACACTGAGAACACCTCCAATGAGGCAGATAGTGGAGGTGAGGAGGTCCTGCCCCCCCTCTTCTCCCCCCCCTTGTGAGACCTGGGGGGAGGGGGGGTGCTGGAGGTAAGATGTTGCCCCCAGTGTGAGGCCGGTCGCTTGAGGTGGGACACCAAGCACGGCCTCACTCTACGCTCGTCCCACTCCAGATTTAAGAACTGACAACTCCATTTGTCGTACTGAACTTGGGCAGAGTTCCTGGTTGCTCGATGTATAACTGTGATGACTAAAAGCAGATATAAAGAGGCGGGAATACTACCCTTGCGTTCACGTAGTACAATCAACCTTAATTGTAGGGAGGTGGACGGTAGGAGGAAGTGCTCAGTAATGGGGAGGTTGTAGAGTGGAGTGAACAGCCATAACTATAGGTTGGGCAGCAGTGGGGGAAGGATTGGCAATATGGTGTACGAAACCTGGTGAACATCTTGCGAAAGCGGGAGGATGAATAACATAGAAGACTTTGCAAGTCGTCAGCTTCGTAGTGAACCATAACATTACGTGTTATCTACAGCAACGAATATAACCCCAGGGCCGGAGAGGTGGGCCGGCGGGCGAGGAGGCAATACAGAAGCACTTAAGGTAATTGTTGAACTCAGAAATGTAATCAAATGACGACATCACCAAGTTATCAACACCCCAGTCCCCCGGGGGTGGAGGAGGTAGGTAGTTATGGACTGAACAACGTAATGGACGGGGCTATTAATAGCAGGTGCAGTTCACACGGAGAGAAAAATATTGAATGAGATTTCTCTTGAGAGGAATATATGAAGGTGGTTGCTCAGCAGGGAGGAAAGAAAATATGCCAGGAATGCAATTTTGGTGAGCACTTCCATAAAACAAGAATTAAAAAAACCTCGATTTTTATAAGATTCTTGGAAATACGCGATACGAATCTTAACATTAAAGGATAAATGACGTGAAATGTTCATGAAGGTCTAAGTTTTAACAAGATTCTCATCAGTGTCACAACGTAAACAGTAATTTGTTTACTGAAGCGACGTCTCAGACCCCATGACTCATCTCCGAACAATATTTTTCAAGGTTATTTACTCTCGTAATCTGAGCAGTGTGACCAGGGAAATTACGAATATAAATCATGCTCCACCACCAACGCCAACATCCCCTTCCCCCCTCCTAACCCCACGTAAGGGACGCCTCCAACCCCATCCCAACCCTCACCAACAAAACCCCGTCAAACCCCCTTATTTCGCTGGCCTCTAGGCGACCACAGACCCACCACCCAACACCACGTTTACAAAGACATTGATTCAACCAAATAAACAGCGATACGTAAGTCACTGCTGTGTTACTAAATCACAGAATCACTGAAGTTCGACGTGAAGGGCCTTAATTCAGCTGTTGGCGGTTATGGAAGAAAATGTAAAACAAAAACGGCGAAATAGAAAACGGCTTCGTGACTCCGACCCGCCGGGTGGTTCCAGCGTCGACCGCTGGGCGGCGGAGGCCGGAGCTCATGGCGGATGCAACTCAGCTTTATAAACGATACATATTTAGCCAGAAGGCCAGGCGATAGGAAGAGGGGGATGGGCGTGTATTGATAGGACAGCAGTGGAACATAGCCAGGAAATTAGATCGTAAGTTACAGCTATGGTATTGTTGCTAACGGAAAAAAAATAAATGGTTAAGGCAGTTACCAACATATTTTTTTTTTTTTTGTTAATTGGTTTGATATAGAGGGCATATATCCGGCCAGTTGTAAAGTAGATGATTGTGTGTGTGTGTGTGTGTGTGTGTGTGTACATGGGCAGACGTACGCCCATCCATCACAACGGCGTGACTTTCGTCATACGTCCGGCAGCGATGAATGGCCAGTAAGTAAGCACAAGACCGTTGGGCCACCCAAAATCTCGTACGGCAGCAAGGCCCTGGGGAAAGAGGAGATGGAGGGAGATGCACGTTTTAAAGCTGTTGGTTGCAGGAGATTGTATAAAACAACACAAAAATGGTTTTGGAAGATAAACGACGGCATGTCAAGTGAGCGGTAGATCATCTCATGGTGTTGCTACGAGAACTTGACGTCGCATGTAGCTATGAAATACGATTTTGTGCGGATGTGCGAGTATTGGCGTCGCATGTAGCTTTTAAATACGATTTTGTACGTATGAGGTTCACCTGTACCCCGCCAGATGGGGGAAGAGATGACTGACTCGTCTGCTGCAACAGCGATTACCTTTGGCATGTGAACCCACGTCTCACGAACGTGTTCGGAACTTGATGGCGTCATGTCTTTCATCGTCGCCTGGTGGATATTTTTTTTAATTTTCTCGTAGTGTATAAGAATAAGATCCAGGAAAAGAAAGGAAGAATATAACAGCATTTTGTGAATAATGATGCGTTACATGATCAACAGTTTCTCATTGGCGTTTGTATAGGTCTGTGATCATGTCATTTCTTGAAGACATGAGGTTCGGATCCCATCCCTCCTTGTCGAAGCGCTGAGCCTATCCTAGCGAGGATGGGATACCCCATCCCAGACGTCAGAGGAAAAACAAAGACGCATCGAATCGACTGGATCTCTGTATGGTTGATGGTGTTGATGGCACAGCTACCTGGCCGGCAGCCCTACACCGGCGATCCCCATCAGACTTAATGGTTCGTCCCATCAAGTCTGATTCACTATTTACTCCCCCTACAAGGACGACCTGCCCGGCTCCCCTGATTCGACTGATAGAGAAATTCTCGCCATTAACACTACCTGGGGAGGGAGGTGGGTGTGTGTGAGCAGCTGGGAAACGGAGGCACATGGGTTAACCAGATAACAGCAGAAGACCTGATGGTCTGTGATGGTGTTACCCGATCGGGGACGACTGTACATATAAAGGACAAGTGATAGTAGACCTGATGGTCTTTGACTAGGTTATGTGATGAGGAAGGGCACATAAAAAGACCTGATGGTCTTATATATATATATATATATATATATATATATATATATATATATATATATATATATATATATATATATATATATATCAGTAACATACATAAACCATCATTAATCGTGAACATATACTGTAGTTACACTTGTCGTAACTAATTTATCTCAAAATACATACCGACAGAAGATAGATTTCCAAGAATCTCAAGCCTTCATTTGAATATCACTCTGTGTGTGTGTGTGTGTGTGTGTGTGTGTGTGTGTGTGTGTGTGTGTTTTGTACAAAAAAAAATATGAAGTTTAGATGTTTACGTTAAGCAATATACTAAGGCGGACAAGATGAATGAGATCAACAAACAGCAAAGACCAGTTCCATGACCTTGTAAAATTCTCTCTCTCTCTCTCTCTCTCTCTCTCTCTCTCTCTCTCTCTCTCTCTCTCTCTCTCTCTCTCTCTCTCTCTCTCCGCCGACCACCATCACCAATTGGGAACGTGTACTCCACATACCTTCCCCCCCCACCTGCCCCCCCCCTCCCGGACCAGAATGACAATAGTGAAACAAGATTGGATACGGGGGGAGGGGGGAGGGGGGCAGTTGGCTGAAATTGATTTGCGGGAACTGAGTAAATGAAGTCTTTCCATTGTTGTCACTGTATGTGTGTGTGTGTCTGTGGACCCTCCCGTGATGTGTGAGTGGACCCTCCCGTGTTGTGTGAGTGGACCCTCCCGTGATGTGTGAGTGGACCCTCCCGTGTTGTGTGAGTGGACCCTCCCGTGATGTGTGAGTGGACCCTCCCGTGTTGTGTGAGTGGACGCTCCCATGATGTGTGAGTGGACGCTCCCATGATGTGTGAGTGGACGCTCCCATGATGTGTGAGTGGACGCTCCCATGATGTGTGAGTGGACGCTCCCGTGTTGTGTGAGTGGACGCTCCCATGATGTGTGAGTGGACCCTCCCGTGATGTGTGAGTGGACGCTCCCGTGTTGTGTGAGTGGACCCTCCCGTGTTGTGCGAATGGACCCTCCCGTGTTGTGTGAGTGGACGCTCCCGTGTTGTGTGAGTGGACCCTCCTGTGTTGTGTGAGTGGACGCTCCCGTGTTGTGTGAGTGGACCCTCCTGTGTTGTGTGAGTGGACGCTCCCGTGTTGTGTGAGTGGACGCTCCCGTGTTGTGTGAGTGGACGCTCCCGTGTTGTGTGAGTGGACCCTCCTGTGTTGTGTGAGTGGACTCTCCCGTGTTGTGTGAGTGGACTCTCCCGACAGAGAGAGGGATGGTAAAGTGATGGTCTATAGAAACCACTGAGTCTCACTCTTCCATGACAAACTATGTATCACAGGAGAGCTTCCGTGGTGTGGTGGCTAGCGTTGCTGACCATGAACCACGCACGGGCCTGCCCCCAGAATCGAGTCCTGGAGATGGCAGTCGGTTCACAAGCAACTCTTAGCATCCCGTTATAAAAAAAAAAAGAAACAGAAAAAGGCAGTTATTATTTATCTTACGACATTCAAAGGCGTCTGACTTCCTGTCGTAGTTGAGTTCAGTGGAAGGTGTTACTCACCTACAACGCGAGGTAGTGACGTTCCTGCTGTAGAAATACCCATGGCAGATGCCCAGGAACCTCTCCACGGCCATGGCGGAGACGGTGAAGTGGGTCAGCATGGAGAAGAGCACCATGACGAAGCCATGGTAGTCACACATAGCCTCCTGCAGGGGGTGAGGAGCGAACCATTAGTCTACATCTGTCACCATCACCAGTCTACACCTCCTCACATCTATCACCACTACCAGGCTACACCCCCTCACATCTATCACCATCACCAGTCTACACCCCCTCACCTCTATCACCCCCACCAATCTACACCCCCTCACCTCTGTCACCACCACCAATCTACACCCTCACATCTATCACCACCACCAGTCTACACCCCTCACATCTATCACCACCAGTCTACACCCTCACATCTATTACCACCACCAATCTACACCCATCACATCTATCAACACCACACCTTTACCATTGCGAAACGACCTCGAGTGTATAGAGTTCGAGGCTTCGTACCGCGACGATCGTGTGGTTCGCAAGGTTCGTTCATACAGTCGCCCCTGGGATGGCCTGTCTTGAGAGGGGGGGGTCATCATCCGCTTCGAAACGCTGAAGCGAGACTTCATATCTATGGCTCTCTTAACAAACGGTAAATAACTCGATTAATAACGCCGACTCGCTGTTATCATATACAGATCATGTGTGATTAATAGGATCACTTCCTCTATCCTGGGAATTCAAGAAAAAATGCAACACTTTGAGCGAATTTTGATTTTGAACAACTGCGTCTCTCTATTTAGCCCCACGGTCTCCCTCAGCGAGCATAATGCCAGTGTTTCCTCTCCCAAGTCCTCCTTTCCAACCCCAGGAGCGAGCGTTGGACTCGCCCTCATGCAAAATGAAGTACGTAGAAATTATCACATATTTCTCTCAAAAAAATCTCCACTGTCGCCTGTACCAGCGGCCCACCGCTGAGACCTGATTACCCTTAATGTCTTACCCCGTCCGGGAGGAAGCATTAGAACAAGTGCCTCCTCCTGACCGAGCGTAATAAAAGTCATGCCCCATACCGAGCGTAAAAGAACATATGTGTCGCCCTGACCGAGCATATTATGAAAATCCGCCGTCGGAGCCACTGAGCGAGGATTACCCTCAATGCATTACATTACCATTCCGCTTGTAAGCAACGGTCATGCGGGAAATTATATTAGAATCTCTTGTGAATGTAATTTCCAAACGAGTCTTTTGCTGACTGCAAGTATGCATGGAAATAAGCAGTGCCCCTGAGTAAGCACTACATGTGGGCTCGCCTTTCGTTCTATCATTGCTCATGTGTAAGCATAATTTACGTGAAATTGTCATTTATTATTATTATTATTATTATTATTATTATTATTATTATTATTATTATTGATATTATTATTGTTATTATCATTATTATTATTTGTAGTAGTGGTGTTTTAACCCTCGCACGAGCATAAAACGCTAGATCAAGCATGACACGCAGGGATTGCTGCCTCCACTTCCCCTGACCAAGCGTAATTTACAAGACAACACTCACCTGGCCCTGCAGTAAGCATAACATGCTGGACAGTATTACTCTGCGCCCTTGAATGAGCATAATATGCAAATAGTCATCTGGCCCTATAGTAAGCATAAAATAGAGGTCAGGAGTCCCCTTTACCTCGATGAAATAAGGCATGGAGTACAGCATTATCCCGCCACGGATCAATAGTACATAAAAAGGAACAAATATGAATGAAAATACAGTACTTACACCATCCTAAATCGCCTGTAACATGCAAAGAGTTGTCAAACTCGCCCCTGATGGAGCATACGAGGCTGTACCCTACCACAGTGGGAATGTAAACATACAGGATGGTACTAACCCCGCCCACCCAGCCCTGGGCGGTGTAGGAGATGACGGCGGGCGGGGTAGTGAGCATCTTGCCCAGCAGGTCCGTCCAGATGAGCGTACACAGGAACATGTAGAAAACGGTGCGGGCGTTGTGTCTCCTGGCGCTGCCATGCAGGTAGCAGAGCGCCCACACCTGGCCTACCGGGGAGGAAGGGAGACATGGACGGCTTAGATCCTATGTTCGACTCTCACCCAGGCCCCTAAATGAGAATGATACGCAGCATTATGCTCACCCAGGCCCATGAGTGAGCATGTTACAGTATGATACTTATCCAGGCCCCTGAGTGAGCGTGGCATAAAGCACAGTGTTTACCCAGGCCCCTGAATGAGCATGGCTTAAAGCACAGTGTTTACCCAGGCCCCTGAATGAATATCAAACATAACGTAATTTTCATCATACCCTGAATGAACATCACTCAGTATGATACTCGCTTAGCCCCTGCATAGTTAGTATGAAACACAGTATGATACTCATCGAGGCATAATGACAAACCGTGCAAAGTTATGGTCTGAATAATTACGTAATAAGGAGAGAGAGAGAGAGAGAGAGAGAGAGAGAGAGAGAGAGAGAGAGAGAGAGAGAGAGGGAGAGAGAGAGAGAGAGAGAGAGAAAATGGTGGGGTTTGGGGGTGGAGGAGATAAGATAAGCAGGAGGTTGAGACCCACCAGTGACCCCAGCGATGCCCAGCAGTAGCGGGGAGACGATGGTGGCCCCGGGCCGCGAAGCGAGGACCGTCGTACAGTTGGCCTCCAGGCACGTGTCCAGAGTGGACATGGTGGTGGTGGTGGTGGCCACGGCTGCTGCCACCGCCGTAGACATGGCCAGTGGGTCCTCCTGACAGGGAGGTGCCATCAGGGACCTCTCCGTCGTGGCCAGGATATCCGGCACCTCGGTGGTAGTGGGCGACAGCATCGTCAGTAGCCAGGCAGGCAGGCAGGCAGGCAGGTCTCGCCAGACGTTGGTGGTTTACCTCAAGGCTTTTGCTGGGTCCGACTCCGTTTCGTCTCAGATGTTCCGAGACTGGTTCATCTGGGTTCACTCAATGGTTCTGTTGTAGTTTCAGTGGATACAACCAGCTATTCCGTTTCGCCTCTAGTTCCGAAAGAGGTTCGTCAGGATTCACTCGGTTGTTCTGTTTCAGTTTCAGATAGCTCACTCGACAGTTCCGCTTCGCTTTAGTAGTTCCGAAACACGTTTCTCTAGTTTCACCGAGCGATTCCGCTTCAGTTTCAGAAGGCTCAGTACACGGTTTCGCTGGGCTTCATTAGTTCCGAAAGAGGTTCGTCTAACTTCACTCGACTCAAATCTTTTTTCGTCAATTCCCTTCCTCCGGGTCCTTGTGTGTCCTAGGATACACTGCTGACGATTGTCATCCTGGAAGAGATAAAAGATGCATTGATTACCAAGTATACAGTAAAATAGATCTTATCAAGAGAAAGAATAATGTCGATTGAAAAGCTTTTGATTGATCGGGGCCTGAACATGCAGGAGGGTGAAAGGTCTGCACGGGATAGAGTGAATTGGAACGATGTGGTATGTAGGGATCGACGTGCTGTCAGTGGTTTGAACTGGGGCGTGTGAAGCGTCTGGGGTAAACCATGGAAAGAGATCTGTGGGACCTGGTTGCGGATAGGGAGCTGTGGTTTCGGTGCATTACACATGACAACTAGAGAGAATGGATGTGACTGGATGATGCCTTTCTTCGTTTATTCCTGGCGTTACCTCGCTGGGAAACGGCTGTCAAGTATAAAAGAATTTATATGTATATATATATATATATATATATATATATATATATATATATATATATAAGACATGGGAAAGAGTTTTCCCAGTTCGAGGCGCCAGGCTGGCCGGGAGCTGATAACACGGTAGGTGTGTAAAGACGCCATTCACCATGAGAGAGACAGAGAGAGAAACTTCAGGGAAGTTGGCATCGGGCGGAAGCCATTTGATCCGTCGCGTTACAAGGGTGAGAGAGAGAGAGAGAGAGGAGGGGATTGGGTTAGCGTATGACGTCACTTTACGCCAGTATGACATCTTAAGGTATGGCGTAGGACATCACTTTACGCAAGTGTGGCGTCTTCGACTTGGCTTAGGGACGTCACGTGAACACGTATTACTTAACACTTGAATGTTCAGTCGGTTCTCGTATCCAGCCACTTGCCTCTACTGCCAGCGATGTTATGACCTCGAAATATCGTATAAATCACATGTTTGACCTCGTAAATCACACAATTGACCCCGTAACTCGTACGTTTGACATCATAAATCACGCTTTTAACCCCGTAAATCACACAATTGAGCCTCATAGATAACACTTTTAACCCCGTAAATCACACAGTGAACCTCGTAAAACACACCATTGACCCCGTAAATCACACAATTGACCCCGTAAATCACTCAACATTGACCCCGTAAATCACACAATTGACCCCGTAAATCACACTCCATTGACCCCGTAAATCACACGATTTACCTCATACATCACAAGCCTCGCCTCATAACTGCAACAGTGGACCTCACAGTTGTGCCTCGCTGTGCACTCACACTTAAGTGTGTCGCCGTACACTGCACATCTATAGGATACACTTAAGACACTCTTAAGTCTGTACTTAATCACACCACTGACTCATCATCCCCTACTTTATATATATCAGTCGTTCTATGCTTATCTCGCTTTCCACACACACACTTCCAGCAATAATTACGGTAACGACTTCTCAATTAGTCGATAATTGAGACTACAATTTAGAGAAATGGTGTTATGGGTGCTTACTCTCTCTCTCTCTCTCTCTCTCTCTCTCTCTCTCTCTCTCTCTCTCTCTCTCTCTCTCTCTCTCTCTCTCTCTCTCTCTCTCTCTCTCTCTCTCTCTCTCTCTCTCTCTCTCACGAAAAAGACTTGAGAAGAAATTGGTCGTTTAGCTAACCAGCTGTTGTTAAACGCTCGTGATCCGGATGAGTTCCACCTACCGGATCACCGGACCAATTACACACACACACACACACACACACACGGGACACCACTTAGCTACCGGCCTCCAGCCATCTTCACAACATGCCATTATTAAGGCAAAAATTAATGGAGGTAATTATTGTCTAATGGCTTCCGTAACACCAGGATTCTCACTACATTTGTTTCTTCAATTATGCTACAGGGAAGCTTAATTGGCCGTCCGTGTGTGTGTGTGTGTGTGTGTGTGTGTGTGTGTGTTTCAAGTACGTGTTGGCCTTAACGAGATGGCGTCAGAAACTAGACGACTGACCAGGAATAGATCAATTGTAAACTACCTCCTGTGTCCCACCTTCATAGGGAAACGTGATAGCAAAGGAGGGGAGGGGCCGGATCTCGACCCGGGTAAGATCACACCACAAAGGGCCCGCCAGTGTCCTAGTGATTACACACGACCTGGAGCAACACTCTCTCTCTGTCTCTCTCTCTCTCTCTCTCTCTCTCTCTCTCTCTCTCTCTCTCTCTCTCTCTCTCTCTCTCTCTCGCTCGCTCGCTCGCTCGCTTGCTCACACACACACTTCTGTTTAACATTAACAATACGCGTCATTTCTCACCAGTGTAGCCAGGTCAGTAGGACACGATACCCCTTTATTTTGTATGCTAAATTATGGGATGGATGAGCCACACCTTAGTAAGGGGTCACTGGCCTCAGTGTGCCAAGTTGGCTGCCATTGGTCCTGCCTTCCTCCTCACCCAGTGCTATGGGCTGACCTCACCCCCAAACACCTGGTGGTGTTTGGCATCACTACAGTCTTCAGCAGTGAAGGTCCTGCTGAAACTTTTTCCCCTAAAGACATTGCATGGGATTGTTCGTCAGGCTTAGATGGCAATACTGATACCCTAAGTGGATGGAATATGAACTTGGTTGTTGTGTCGTGTCCTCACGGCACTGGAGGAAGTTGGTGTGTCGTAAACCTATAACATTAGGGTGGTTATTCCCATGTTCCATCCCCATAGCATTCAGGGGATCTATGACGTCATGACCTTACTGGAATCATAAGTACGTGGATGGTTCATCCATTCACTTGGGCCATTTGTCATCATCATACAAATTACACTGCCAGCATCACGAGGCCGTAACAGCCTTAGTTTAAACATACGCTCAATCACCAATTAAGATTTGAAACGTTCATCTACATAGGAGGAAATGGAAGGTTTGTTCCTCCCGTTCCAGCAGGATTCCAGGCGATGGTGTCTGCCTTCCAGCGCTGAGACTCTGGGGAACCGATCCCATGTCTTTAAGACGGTTGGCCGACGCCTCCGCCACCTGGGTCAGAGTCCCTCCTGACGAGGGAGGGTTGATCACCGGAGTTGAAGCCTGGGCTCTAGAGTCTTCTTCTTCCTCCTCCTCCTCCTCTTCTGCTCCTCCTCCTGCTGGAGACGTCGTCGGGCCATCTTTGCGACGCGTCCTCACAGTTAGAGAACCATGGCTCCGGCCTGGCTTGGTGGGCGGAGGATTTTTCCCCTCTTGGAATTTCAGTCAGTGAGATAAACGGGAAATTGGCGGTTTATCTGAGATGGCGGAGGGTGGGAGCGACCTACGGCCGCCATTGGACGGAGATGAGGTGCTGTCTGCAGCCTAGTGTTTCACGGATTTGACTCGAGTCTCCGCTCACCACGACCCACTGGCCCGCACTCAGCGTCTGCCTCACCAACAGGGAAGGAGGTGCATAACTTCACAGACAGACAGACAGACAGACAGATAGACAGACAGACAGACAAAAGGAAAAAACAAGAGAGGAGAGATCCAGGATGTGTTCCAAATCTCTCACGCGTCTGGCTCCGAATTTAGACACAAGAAAAGAATCATTCTATTCCATGGTTCCAAAGTTTTAGAGGCTTCGATCGAGACTATCAACGTACAGAGTTCGACTCCCAGACAACGTATATAGAGAGCAAGATCATCCAGAACGTAAGAAGAGGATGAAGAAAGAGAAAGGATAGATGATGAAAATCGTGAAACTGAATCATACAAACATTACTGACGCGAATCTACGAGTTTTCGTCACGGGGCAAGGAATAGATGAAGATATATACGATACAAAATATGAATTACAGAATAATGAATAAATGTTAGAGTTATACACAAAGTATGAAGCAGTATTGAAATGAGATAAAAAAAAAAACTAGAAAAATACAGAATAAAATTTTCGTTACCATTCCATTCATTTACACTTCTCGTTGCTCCAAGCAGTACGTAAGCTTGGCGTCTGACCAATCAGGGGCTTCCATTAAGTCATTACGTGTGACGTCAATTCATTAAGACTGTGATTGGTTGATCTCAGTTTCTGAGGTAGAGTGACCTTGTCGGACAAGGAAAGATCTTCCTCCCTGGAACTTAAAGGCCATCATGACGCTTCCAGGATGGGCCTGGAATACTGAACGCTCTGGTTTTCAAAATTCCATGATCGGCGTTGAAAACAGTGGTCGGATTGTGGGCGTTCTTAGATTCCTGCTGTAGTCTAGACAGACTGCGAGCTATAATGTGATTTTTCGTTGCTCGAAATATTATGGAATGAAAATATATATATATATATATATATATATATATATATATATATATATATATATATATATATATATATATATATATATGGCGTCCTAGCTCCGTCTCTTCGTTGTATATCAGCTGAACTGTTGCATTTCTTTCTTGTGTCTCTCCTGATAATGTGATTATTACACGAAAGTGCACTTGAGAACTTATCGCGTTTCACTTCCCCGTGGACTCATAGGAATATATATATATATGTATATATATATATATATATATATATATATATATATAGAGAGAGAGAGAGAGAGAGAGAGAGAGAGAGAGAGAGAGAGAGAACGCCAAGAGACGTTAGAAGTATGTAACCCCATCACCCCCATCACCACCCACCCACCCCCATCACCGCATACCCTCCCGAAGACTCTCAGAAGTCAGAGGACCTCAGAACCCAGAGGGTTACGCCACTTATCATCCATCACCACACACACACACAATGAACAGTTCTTGGCCCAACTTTCCCACTTCCTTCTAGACACACACACACACGCGCACACACACACACACACACACACACACACACACACACACACACACACACACACACACAGTATGCCTGGGGTACAGGCACCACAAATGAATCATCGGCAAGCCATTCACTTCAATAGACCTGCTCCACACATCTGGACACTCCGGAGTGTCCTCTGTCCTCCCCATTTTCCCTTCCTTGACCCATGTAGCACCACAAATGAATCATCGGCAAACCATTCACTTCAATAGACCTGCTCCACACATCTGGACACTCCGGAGTGTCCTCTGTCCTCCCCATTTTCCCTTCCTTGACCCATCCCTTCTCTCTCTCTTTCCCCTCTCCCACCCACCGGAGGAAGAGAGAGAGAGAGAGAGAGAGAGAGAGAGAGAGAGAGAGAGAGAGAGAGAGAGAGAGAGTCCAGAAATGCCATATGACACCGTAAAGAACATCAAAATGACGAGAAAAGGAGACAGTGTTACATTCCCCTAACAGTGTTCCTGTGGAATCAATAATCAGAACATCACATTCCGTTCCTGTTAGATGACTGTCTTCTGTTGAACGGTACATCCTGGCCAAATTGTGTCTCACAGTACAAACTGATTTGTATGATCGTAGGCAGCTACAGTTGTTTATACTGGTTTGTATGATCGTAGGCAGCTACAGTTCTAAGCTCCAAGACGCAGCAGCTGCTAAAACCGAAGAGATCTTATCTCGAAGGAGGATATTGACGCTACACAGGCTTCCCTCTACCCTCGAATACACTTCGTAAGAAAACACCATTTGTTGCCATTCATAGAATTACCTCTTGTCTCGTGTTCCCCTTAGAGGTGTAGATCTAACTCAGGAGGATTGGATCGTTCGAAGACCCGAGGTAAAGTAGGGAGAGAAAGTTTCAATTCTACGATCATGATCATGAAGGAATTTTAATAGGATTTAAACATTATAAAAGGCTTTTACCCCCCAGATACTTTTAGTAAGAAATATACCAACATTTCTAATGCCTTTTTGATGGTAAATACCTTTTAATGGCAGCTGTCTTGCACATACAGTGGTGTTTCTGGAGTGTGTCTGTGGCTCCGAATTATACAATAAACGTTTAACCTTTTCGCTTTATAGGTTGGGTGAATGTAGATGGGGAGATTCTGGTGTGTCTGTATGTCTGTCTGCCTATTTGTCTCTGTCTCTTTGTCTCCGGATCTATGCCTGTACGTCTGTGCGTGTCTTTGTACTGCTGTCTGTATGTGTGTCCGGTTCTCTGTTCATCACCGTCTGTATGTCTGTCCTCCTCTTTGTATCCCTGTTTATCGAATGACTGACCTGTTCTGTTATGTTTGACTCATGTGTTCTGTCTGTTAACTTTAACACCCGTGACACACATACATTTTTGCTGACCAACGCCATCTCCCACACACCAGAGTCATCGGCCATGTTTTCAGAAGAGTTCCTCAGTTCCTTATTGGCAGCGAGAGGGAACGGCCCTCACATTATTGGAACCAATGTCATTCCTTGGAGGGTTAAGTCCAGGTACTGGAGGAGTTAATATCGTGTACTGAACAAGTTGACTTCTCGTACTGAAGGTGTTAAGTTGCTGTAGTTAAAGAGGTTAAGTTCGCCTCGTAAAGAGACTCGAGTTACACTCCTCAAAAGGGATTAAGTTCTACTGAAAGGGTTAAGTTTAGGTACTGAAAAGGGCTACGTTTACGAAATGATGGAGTTTATTGAATCATTAAGGACTTAAAGGGTTCGGTTCTTATATCAGAAGTGGTCAGAGACAAATGCCTAACTGATAGACTTAAATGGTTGTAATGAAGTATATTAGAGAGGTCAAATTAGGGTTGTTAATGGGCCCAGTTCCGTAACTAAGCCGCTAAAATAGTATAGTGGAAGGGTTGAAGTGCCATCCTGTCCTGCGTATCACACTTATTCTGTAAAGGTCACTGTGATAAAAAAGGAGTAATGTTATCTGACTTAGCAAGTCAACAGGAAACTAACTTGGATTACTGACGAAGTTATTTTCACATAAGATAAGAGTGCTGGAAGAGTCCAGTCATACTGGATGAGTCTAGTCAAGTCCAGATATACCTTATAATCTTCCTTCCTCGGGGTCAATCACTTGAATCAGTTACCTCAAAATTTAGAGTTTAAGTTGTTTTCATCAGGTCTTTATCATCCTTTGAAGTTATTTCAGTGACGTTATGAACTTCACTCATCAACCAGGGCTTCACGAAGCCCTCTGGCTTATCCTAACTACCCTGAACAGGTGGTTTGACCTAAGTTATCCTGTGGCCGTACAACACCGTGTGGAAGGGGTTGTTATCTTGCTTTTGAAGGTGGGGTCACAACGGCGCCGAGTGTGTGTGATCACCGGTACACGTGGAGTGGTACCACTGTACCTGTACGTTACGGTACAGAGTAACACTGTACCCTAGTGGGACGTCACGGTACACAGAGGGGGACACCAGTGTACCCTAGTTGTAGGCCACGGTACACAGAAGGGACACTAGTGTACCATAGTGGGACATCACGTTACACAGAAGGGGGACACCACTGTACCCTTGTGGGACGTCACGGTACACATAGAGTCGGGTATCTCTCTGTGTACCACTAAAGCCACTGTATCAAACTCCAAGACCTTACCACTGCAAGTCAACTTAAAGGATTCCAACCCCACTATATAGGCTCCACCACTGACTGACGCAGGGGGCTATACACACTGGAGAAGATGTGCAGAGAGAGATTCGAAGTTCTTGGAGCCGCTATTGGTCGTCTGATAAACCGGCCAACCGAGTCATTAAACAGTTCCAACGTAGCATCTTGGCGTCAAACTGGTGCATTGTGGGTTACGCCCGTCGTATCCTTGAAAGGTTAACTTGTCACGAATACTTTAGCGGAGTGTGGTGGCTGGCCCTATGCGTTGGCATGCACTATGTGGTGGCACAGAGGGCGTGATGTCAGGCATGATATTATGGCATACAACGTGTGGTGGCAGGCAGCACGTGGTGGCATAGAGCATGTGGTGGCAGGCAGCACGTGGTGGCATAGAGCGTGTGGTGGAAGGCAGCATGTGGTGGCAGGCAGCACGTGGTGGCATAGAGCGTGTGGTGGAAGGCAGCACGTGGTGGCATAGAGCGTGTGGTGGCAGGCAGCACGTGGTGGCATAGAGCGTGTGGTGGAAGGCAGCACGTGGTGGCATAGAGCGCGTGGTGTCAGGCACGATATGGTGACATAGAGCGTGTGGTGGCAAGCACCATGTGGTGATATGAAGCTCGTGATGTCAAGCAACATGTGGTGTCATACAGCGTGTGGTGGCAGGCAGAGTCCGGTGGCATACAGCGTGTGGTGTCAGGCACTATGCAGTTGGGTACAACACGTGGTGGCAGGCAGCGTGAGGTGACAGACACCATTTGGTGGCAGGCACCATGTGTGGTGGCAGTCAGGACGTTGAGACGGGCACCATGCGTGTGTTGGCAGCCTGTGTGTGTGTGTGTGTGTGTAGTGGTGGCAGGAGGCACCATGGATGTGGGTTGGGGGGTGGTCAACACTCACCAGGCGGTGCGTCACAGAGTAAGTCGCTGGGGAGGTGGTGATCCACACACACACACACACACACGAGCGAACGGCACCGACCCAGGCTGGCGACTGCCCAGCCTTGCCTCACTCCAGCACGCCCGCACCTCACCACACACACACACACACACACACACACACACACACACACTCTAGCCTTAACAACTCCTCCTCCTCCTCCTCCTCCTCCTCCTTCCCTCCCCCTGCACTAGCCATCACTCCTCCATTCCCTCCTCCCTCCATCCCCTTTCTCTTCCCCCCCTCTCTCCCCCCAACGTGTCGGACGCTCTGCAGCATCCTCGCTGAGCACGACGGTCGTACGACCCTCGAGCACGGCGGTCGTACGACCCTCGAGCACGACGATAGTACGACCCTCGAGCACGACGGTGCGATTAGCCTAGGCTCTTTGACCCCGATACTAAAGGGTCAGATCAGGTCAAAAACCATGCCAATGGGTCGTACCATCGTGCTCAAGGATCGTACTACGGTCGTGCTCAAAGGTCGTACCGCCGTGTGATCAAAGGGTCGTTATCCGTCGTGCATAAAGAAGTTCAAGGATAACGCTGACGTCTTCCAGCTGATACGTTACTATAAAAAAATAAAAAGACACTGACGGATGACGACACTTCCTGTCAGTCCTCCTGGCGAAGGTGAACTGACGCCCCTCCCATAGTAATTGTTTCCAAGCTGCTCCCACGTTACTTACCACCTGTGTGTGTGTGTGTGTGTGTGTGTGTGTGTGTGTGTGTGTATTTTATTGCCTATTTGTACATAGACTGAGTGACCATCACACCCATGGCGACCCGTTCTCTCTATCCTTGTAATTTTGACTTACATTTTTCGTTTTTCTTTCTCCTCGTAGGAGTGGCGTTTGTTCTCTCTTCGCCCAGTCTGGTCCGTGCACTCGATGGCAACTTTCCCGCTGAAGAAATGGATCTCTCTCTCTCTCTCTCTCTCTCTCTCTCTCTCTCTCTCTCTCTCTCTCTCTCTCTCTCTCTCTCTCCCGCACATCGCAACGTCTACTGTTCTTGCCTCACTTTCTCATCTTACTTTCCTCTTCAGTATTGTCCTCTGGCTTCGAGGAACTCTTTTATGCCTTGCGTCCTCTCTTGGGTCTCCTGGGAATCTATATGTCATTATCTTGTTTCCTTTTCTTCGTCTGTTGGTCCAGTTTGGGTAAGAGTAATGGCCTTTCCGTGGCTGATTCAACACGATTCTCCTAACGTGTTTCTTGAACTCCTCCAGACCTCCTCCAGCAGTTCTCTGTGTCTCCTTTGGCAAGGACCTCAAACTGTTGAATCCTGTTCCTCCTTCGGTCGTGTGTGTCTGTCTGCCAGACACAGCCACTTCGAGTATGAGGGGTGAGAAGTCCCAGGACCAGGAACAGCTCCTTCGAGTAGGGTATGAGGAGTCCCAGGGCCAGGTACAGCTACTTCGAGTCGGAGGGGAACACTGTACGTGAGAGGTTACTTCGAGGACCACCTTCAGGAGACACAGGTGGGGGAAGGAGTGTGAAGCAGGACGGGCGTGGTACATGATCTACCACACTTGGCCACAGTGTCCACCACCCGCGCGTCTGGGAGAGAGGATGCAACAGGTGCGGGTGTTGGAACCTCAGTCACAGCACTAATGGCCGTCATCAGCAGCACTGAGGAGGGAACTGTGACGGTCGTAGTGAGAGGGGTCGTTTGTTGTAGTACCCGGGGGTCGTTGGTCGTACCACTGAGGAGGGAAGCTGTGTTAGAAGTAGTGCCAATACGGTCGTCAGTTGTCGCACGATGGGTCGTTCGCAGCAAAATCATAGAACCTTCATTATCAGTGTCTCTGTCTTCCTCCTATTGACAGATCTCTCGGGCCCTTAACCAGGGATAACGCTGACAACTATTGTAGATCCTCCGCTCCCGTTTTCTGTCCTGAAAACAAATTTGCTTAACTTTACTCCTTGTGAAGCCATAAATGTCCAACTCTCTCTCTTTTCATTTTAGTGTGGATGATTTCGACATTTCATCTCCTTCCGATGTACCTCTGACTCATCCTAAGATCCTTTTAAGATTCATTTATCGTAGAATCCAAAGGAAATTCTTCACAGTGGAGACGAACGAAACATTCGGGTCGGACAGTATTCCACCTTCATGTCGTGAAGAAGTGCGCCTCAGACCTTCTGATTGTGTTTGCTTGTCTTTTTTCGTTTCGTTCTCAAGACCAGCTCTTCCCCACCTTCTTAACATCCACTGGTTATGTGTCACCTTAGAGAGGGAGGACAGCTAACACGCCCTATTTCCTTGACCTTTATTACTGAGGAATCTCTGAATTTGAATAATTTCGTAATTTTCTCAAGCACTATAAACATACTGTCCTCTCCCTGATCACCCGTATAGCTTCCGTGGAGATGAGATCTAACAGAAACACTCTCTCCAATGTGATATATGGGGTCCTCCTGAGTCAGGGACTTCAGCTCTCTTGTTTTACAAACTCGTTTTCAAATTTCTTTCCTATCCTTCCTATATCTTTTGGTCGATTATTGTCTGCTGCTTTTCCCCCTCGAGATTCTGTTCTGTCTCGTCTATTCTTCCCCGAGCAGCATCTCCAGATGGGGTAGGAACAAATGTATTTCTTAAAAGTAACCTTTCGTGGAAACGTCTTGTGATACTCGGTATGCTAGATGGGAGAACATGGTCACGTCTCAGATGTATATCTATTCATAGGAGCTACAAGGGCTTGTGCTGGGGGGGGTTTGATCCGTCCTTATAGGGAGCACAGCTACGTCCTCACCCAGCCAGGGGGAGAGAGGAGGAGGAGGGAATCCTAGTCTAGTCTCTCGTACATTCCTCGTAGACCAAGTTCAATCGAAAGCAATCTGCCTTGTCAACTCTCCCTCTCTCTCTCTCTCTCTCTCTCTCTCTCTCTCTCTCTCTCTCTCTCTCTCTCTCTCTCTCTCTCTCTCTCTCTCTCACACACACACACACACACAACGCACATAATATCACTCTAACTTCTGCACTGTTTGTTACCTGCTTGTGTGCTGCCCCGCAGCGCCCGACAGCCAAGCCAAAAAAGCCACAGCGTCCTATGAGTATGAAGTCAAACCATTTGCAACTCAATATTTGGCCGGTTTCCCTGCCTCTACTTCTTTCCCTCCACGGACAAACTTTGCGACTCTTTTTCCCTTGTGTTATAGCAGACACCCTACAGGACCTCTGGGACTTAGAGATAGGTTAATATACCTACTGACGTGCCAACACTTCCCTGCCCTTGTGTAGGGACCAGCGCCAGGGATCAATACCGTGTTACATCATAGGACAAATAAGTACAATGGATTTTGTTTATAGTGGTGTTATGGCGTCTTATGTCGCAGTATTAGGAAGACGTGTGTAGCAGTATCAGGGAGTCGTCTTTAGCAATATTAGGAAGATGTTCGTAGCAGTATTAGGAAGACGTGTGTGGCAGTATCAGGGAGTCGTCTTTAGCGTGTAGCAGGAGGTCGTCAAGGCAGCAAGGGCGGCGGTGGTACGACCCGACGTACGAGGAGGAGGGTCGTCGTCGTTAGCAACGGCATCGAGGGAGTCATTAACAACAGCTTCAGGTTGGAGTCCAGAGGCTAATCAGCCCTGAACCATCGTTTACGGCTACTGTAATGACCTCTCCTGACGCCTGTAATGACCTCTCTTGACACTTGTAATTAGGCGCAGGTCATACGAACACCCATCACCTCCATCCTTAAGTTCGTCCCTATTTCCATGACCCGTTACTCTATCCCTTCCCCCCATCACCCTTTATACCTTCTCCCATCACCCTTTAACTCCTCCCTCCACCCCTTAGTATGTCCAATGGCGCCTTCGTTTGTCTCACAACCCATTAGTTCGTCACGTCATTCCTCTTAGCGGATAAAAGCAGGAATATTAAAGTTACAGTATATCATGTATTTTGTGTAATGCCGTCTGTCTGTAACACAGTTAACACTGGGAGTCAAGCAAAAGACATTAAGATTATACGAACGGTCCTCTGGGTGTCATAGAGAAGCTCTATATACTAGGCTATAGCTGACAATATTCTATATTCTGGCTGATTTTCATCTGGCGATAGCTGACAGTACTCTGTATTCTAGATGAAGCTGATGTGGTTCATCATCAGAACTGTACCTTCTATAGCCGGGTTCGAATCTGGCTTCGGAGCTCCGATCATTTTGTGTGCTTCGAAGCTTCGATCGTGTTGGGCACTTTAGTGGCCGGACCGGACGTCGACCATGCGAACACTTCCTCTGTTTCACGACCCTCCCCCTCACCCCAAACACGTCCCTCCTCCCCTCCCTCACCCCAAGCACGCCCCCTCCCTCCCTCACCCCAAGCACGTCCCTCCCCTCCCTCGATCCGAACCCTCCTATCCACTGCACGGCCCTCCCCTCATCCCCCACTGCACGACCCGGTTTCCCCATCTATCCCAAACCTCGAGCCTAGCCTAGATCTATGCTCTCGGGCCGCAGTGGACGGACGGTGTAGGACACAACCCACACCAAATACGTATTCCTTTGTTTATTTACGTAAAAGAAAAATTGGTGGTGGGGGAGAATTTCAACATGGGGGGGGGGGGGGAGTGTTCAGACAGAGCGCTTAGTCATATCCATGTGGCCCACGGCGAAATTTTTGCCATGGGGCAAGGCCGACCTGCACGTCGTGCTCACCGCTGGTAAATCAAGATGACCAGGGTATGTGTGTGGGTGTGTGTGTCTGTGTGGACTGAATGACAGCAGCCCAGGGGTATTTGAAGCAGAGAGAGAGAGAGAGAGAGAAGACAGCAAACCTGGTCCGGTATTGGGAACTTGACAGCCGCTGTGGCGATGCCTCAGAGAGAGAGAGAGAGAGAGAGAGAGAGAGAGAGGCTTCAGAAATGATGGACAGGACGGCTCTGCCCCCCCATCATCATCACCATGTTTACACCATCGTCAACAAAGCTTCCAGTAGTATTCATTGCTCCAGCTGTCATGAGGGCTGGTGGTGATGGTGGTGGTGGTGGACTGTGTGTGTTATATCTTCGCATATTTAAAACAGACCTTCAAGGATACGGCGATTCACTGGTGCGATAAGAATACGGAAGGTTTGGGTGTATGTGCCGCTGGATGTATGTGCCGCTGGGTGTATGTGCCGCTGGATGTATGTGCCGCTGGATGTATGTGCCGCTGGATGTATGTGCCGCTGGATGTCAGCGTCGTCTGCTGTTTCGCAGATGCTTTGGGCGCGGTTTGGTGCTTAAGGGTTCTCTCTCTCTCTCTCTCTCTCTCTCTCTCTCTCTCTCTCTCTCTCTCTCTCTCTCTCTCTCTCTCTGTCACACACACACACAAACACACACACACACACACACACACACACACACACACACACACACACACACACACACACACACACACTCAGCGTCACCCAGCGCCCCCACAAGGAGCCCCTCACAAGCTCTCACTGTGGTGGTGTAAGCGGTAGCTTATCGTGTTCTCCTTCACTGGTTTATAGTCAACTTGTCTATGTGTTGGCCGGCCGGTGAGACGGATGTGTGTGTGTGTGTGTGTGTGTGTGTGTGTGTGTGTGTGGCGATAGACAAAAACAACACAGACGTGGACGAAAGCGTTTAGGTACAGTGACCTGTGTCCTAGTGTGGCATATTGATCTGTTCTGGTGTGGCAAAGAAACGTAGTTCCTAGTGTTCCACAGTGACCTAGTCCCTTGTGTTCCACAGCGACCTAATCCCTAGTGTGGCACAGAAACCTGGTTCCTAGTGTGGCTCAGTGGCCTGGTCCCTAGTGTGGAACAGTGACCTGGTCCCTAGTGTGGCACACTGACCTGGTCCCTAGCGTGGCACAGTGACCTGGTCCCTAGCATGGCACAGTGACCTAGTCCCTAGCGTGGCACAGTGACCTGGTCCCTAGCATGGCACAGTGACCTAGTCCCTAGTGTGGCACAGTGACCTGGTTCCTGGCGGGGCATAGAGTCCTGGTGGCTGGCAAGAAGCCATCCAACAGACCGACAGAGAACCATCATGATGCTGTGTTGGAGGCTGCTGGCCTCATCCATCCTTCCCTCGCATCCGTCTGAGCTCACCCGTCATCCACCATATGATGCGGGTCTCCTCACCCCAAACTTCTCCGTCGGCAAAATAATTTCGTACTTTCGGAAGGCAAGAGTTGATGTGAATTGATGTTTGCCCCGGAGTTGATGGCCTGGGGGTGGTGGGAGGAGAGGAGGGGTGTAGGGGTGGGGGGGAGGGTGGGGGGTATAGGGCTGGGGGGGAGAAGGATTACCCCACCCCAGGATGGTGCCATTATTGGCACTAAGTGGTGGGCGGGTGCCTGGACAACGGCTCCCAATTGCCTTGGCGACAGGAGGTCAATGACGAGGGCCGACTGTATGATGATTGATTGGGTGGGAGATGGTGGAGGGAGGGATGCTGTAGGAGGAGGAGGAGGAGGAGGAGGGCGTCCCTATTGAACTGTAGATGGTGGAAGGGCCAGGTTGGTTCGAATCCCGGGGTCGTAGTCGTGTGGTTCGAATTCTGGCTGGAAATGAAAGCGTCTTAGGCACATTTAAGAAGAATGGTTGACATATATGAACGCTTGCTTGTACGCTCGCAAGCGTTAGCTTCGCTCAAGATGAGATTGCCGAAGGTTAAATGAAAGGAGAACGAGAATATGTGTAATGCATGTTTTGCCGTAGCCTCTCTCACTACGATGGTGGCCGAGGGTTCTATGATGAGAGAGAGAGAGAGAGAGAGAGAGAGAGAGAGAGAGAGAGAGAGAGAGAGGTACTCAAGGTCACAGGAGGGCGTCGTTATGCCAGCCAACTCTATATTGTCCTCCAAATTTGGAGGCAATTGAGTGTTTGAAGTCGATGGTGAAATACCTTCCTTCTTGGACACTTTTCCTGACGCCACATTAACCATATTTTTTTCTTAGTTTCAGGGATTTTCATGGGTTTTTTTTTTCTTTAGTATTCCTGTTTAAAATTTCTGGTAATAATTGTTTCAAAGTTTATTTTTGTTGCCGTACAAATTCAGATTTCAAAAAAACTTCGTTGGTCTTAAAAACTTTTATTCTCAGATTTCATTTGTCGAGTTAAACATCGATTCACAAATATGATCCAACATTGAAACAGAAATTTGCCTGAAATTTAATGTGAGAAGAATATAATGTTAAGCGACTTTACTCTCACTAAGAATCTGGAAGCATTTCAAAAACTGATGAACCTTTCAGGTCCCCATGTGCCTAAGATACTTTCTCTTTTTGCGTCAAACACTCGAGGAAAAGATGAAGAAAGAAATGGTTGAGAGGGATATATGGACGTTGTCTGGCCCTGGTGTACCCCAGGGGCACGACCACCGACCCACTCCCCCACGCCTACAGTATCATCCGGGTCGTCCTCCCACACACACGCCCCTCCCCTGAGGAAGACCTGCCTGCTGTGGGCGACACTGCAGCCACATCAACGTGGCCAGGTCCTTCGGGAGCTTTCCCCGCTCCCTCCCCACCCTCCCACTAGTGTCAGTGTCCTGCCCTACACACACACACACACACACACACACACACACACACACACACACACACACACACCCTTGCAAGGCCCAACTAATGGCATGTTTTAGGGGGGGGGGGGGGTCAGGTTCTTACCAGTGTGACGCCTTCCATGCCAGAAATAAAGAGGATGGTTTACAGCCTCCACACCACACCACACCACACCACACCTCACCTCCTCCTCCACCACACCACACCACACCTCCTCCTCCACACTCCTGCCTTACACAGCACAGACCCGCGACACTGAGCGGCAGTACTATGCAACAGGCATCCACGCCAGTATAACACAGAACATCCATCGTGTCCTTGACTCCTCTTTTGGTAAGGGTTGTTGGTGATGCCTGAGTGTCGTGCGGTGCGCGTGCGTCTGTGTCTCTGTCCGTCCAAAGACATGAGAGCGAACACAAACGACTCCCACGCATCTTCTGGTTGGAATATATCGATTTCTTCCCCATACCGAGGATTATATACTTGTATATACCCTTATGATTTATATAGAGATAGGTAGATTATCTCCCTTTTTATTATCAGGATATATGACCTGATTTGTCCATTTCAGACTTTCGAAAGTTCATCTTGTTTTGGTCGCTGGGAAGGTACTGGGCCTTGAGTGAGCGCTGGGCAGTGTTGTCGACTTGGCAGTCCTCTTGTCTCACGAATTGGCGGTTCTCAAATAATTAGTTATGACGCACTGTTAGTTTGAGTTATAGAACGCAGAAAATGATAGAAATTATATCATCATTTATCGGTATCAGCTTCGTAATCGCTCTTCTTATTGGGTCTTTCAGTTGCCGTTAAAAAAAATATATTTCTTTATATCTACAACGGTAAATTATTTATCATTAAGAGCCCATTTAATCATTGTTTTCTTTACTTACATTTATAACTATAATGGATTAATTGTCTTTTGTAATTCCGTATGTAATCGTGACTGGAGGCATTTGTACGAGAATAATTACATTTACGTTGATTATAGACACACTAATTATAGGTATATGAGTTGACATTAAACAGAGCTAAATTGTTCGAATAAATTACACCATAAATGAATTATATGTTAGTGGTGAGAGCAAACAATGAGACTTTTTATGAGCCAAAGTGTCCTCATAACCGATGACGTCACGGGGCTATAATTAGCCAGTGTTGTAACAATATATAACACATGACCCCCAGATAATGGCAGGATGACGTGTTGTGTTAATGTGATCACCTCCAGCGACCGACCCAGCCAGCGACCACACCCATCAGCGCACATCCATCGTCCGTCCATCGGGCCGGGAATGTCTGAGTGTGCTCATTTATTCTTTGCCTAGGTAAATCCTTTGCAGGATGTCAAGTGAGGTCAGTGTGAGGAGACTCCTAAAAAGGAGTGTGATACCTCACATGTTGCCGTCCCAGCCGTGGAGGAGCACCGTCCGAGCGATGTTCGCTGGCAATGTGTCAGTTACATGAATGTCGGGGGAAAACGACGTATTTTTGTTTACCCAAGGATGATTCCCTTCTGCGGGTTTGTAAACATAAATATTTATGTATTCTGACAGCTGAGAAACTGTTGATTTTGTCCATCACCTTGTGTATCCTTATCATTATCATCTCTGATGTAATCTTTCGCCCTGGGGTTGATAGTAATTCTTTACGCGTTGATTCTAATCAGCTTGGCTCAAAATTTTCCTGGTTAGGGGGCTGATGTGACCGTGTTGATACCACGAACTGTAACCAAGCCGTGTTGGCCCTTCCCCATGAGAATAAAATATCATAAAGGCATTATCTAACAGCGATTAATTAGTTGTGTGAGATGCAGTCTTAATTAACACGCGGATTAAGGGAACAACGGACCATAGTCAAGCCCTTGTGAACCCCACTGAGAATTGAAGTTGAGGAAGAGAGAGAGACAGACAGAAAGAAAGACAGAAAGAAAGAAAGAATGAGACGATAGAGCAGTCAAGGAACGTAACCCTCATAGACCTGACTGGTGTTGGGACCTGACCTGCAGGACATGACCTGTGGATCTGTGGGGTATGGAGGGAGGGAGGGAGGGGCGTGGATTTGGACCTGACACTCCTTATATTCTCCCCCATCCAGCCTTCCATAAGCTCGGAGCTGGCGAAGCCAACTCACACAACTCTCACAACACAGAACTTGAGTCATATTTTTCTCTCACGACCTTAAGAAAGAAAAAAATGTTATTCGTGACGCAACGGTTTGTGATACTCATCTCATCAGCTGTTAAAAGACTTTCTCGCTAAGATACACACACACACACACACACACACACACACACACACACACACACACACACACACACCTAGCATGAAACGCGTCTTGTACATTTTCATAACAAACATTAAACTCAACTTCATCTCACTCCGTTTTGATGACCGGTGTTATAGTTTGTTTGTTTGTTTGTTTTTCTCTCTCATTTGAGATATGTCTTTCCCCTGGGAGAATATTCCTTCGTGTTGCTTTGTCCTTCGCTTTACTTGTCCCCTTTCACCTACTTTTGTATTTGCTTGCATGTTTTTTTTTCTATTTCTTTGTTGTTCTGTTGTGCCATGTTCTTTTGTTCTCCTGTGTTATAATCTCCCCTCTTGTATATCCCAGGCTATGTGTCTCTCGCTTATATCTTCCATTTTTTTTTTTTCACTTTCCCCGTCTTCTTTACATCCAAGATCCTTTATCATCTTCTTTCCTCCATAATATTTTTCCATCTCTTGTTTTGGAGTGTTTTTTGTATTGGTTCCACTCTCGCGTTTTTCTCTTTTTTTTATTCTCTTCATGTGTCATTATTCACCACCATATTTTTCCTCATCATCAGATTTCTGTCCCTTGATTCGCCTTTTTCCTTTCTAATTTGTCTGTATTCCATTCTCTTAATATTATTCTCGTCCCTTATTGCCATGTTTCTCTATCATGGCGTCTCACAGTAACTCACAGATGCCTAGAAACTTGTCTTTGTTTACTCTTGCATGCATTTCCAAGATCTCGAGCTATTGCAACATCTTTCTTTTACATAGATCAATGACCTTTGCAGACCCAACCATCTTCAAGGCCATACTTATTATTATCTTTATTATCATTGCCATTATTATTATAATTATTATTATTATTATTATTGTTATTATTATTATTATTATTATTATTATTATTATTATTATTATTATTATTTGTATTATTATTAATATTATTATTATTATTCTTTTTTTTTTTTTTTTTTTTTTTTTATACTTTGTCGCTGTCTCCCGCGTTTGCGAGGTAGCGCGAGGAAACAGACGAAAGAAATGGCCCAACCCCCATACACACGTACATACACACGTCCACAAACGCAAATATACATACCTACACAGCTTTCCATGGTTTACCCCAGACGCTTCACATGCCTTGATTCAATCCACTGACAGCACGTCAACCCCTGTATACCACATCGCTCCAATTCACTCTATTCCTTGCCCTTCTTTCACCCTCCTGCATGTTCAGGCCCCGATCACACAAAATCTTTTTCACTCCATCTTTCCACCTCCAATTTGGTCTCCCTCTTCTCCTCGTTCCCTCCACCTCCGACACATATATCCTCTTGGTCAATCTTTCCTCACTCATTCTCTCCATGTGCCCAAACCATTTCAAAACACCCTCTTCTGCTCTCTCAACCACGCTCTTTTTATTTCCACACATCTCTCTTACCCTTACGTTACTTACTCGATCAAACCACCTCACACCACACATTGTCCTCAAACATCTCATTTCCAGCACATCCATCCTCCTGCGCACAACTCTATCCATAGCCCACGCCTCGCAACCATACAACATTGTTGGAACCACTATTCCTTCAAACATACCCATTTTTGCTTTCCGAGATAATGTTCTCGACTTCCACACATTTTTCAAGGCTCCCAAAATTTTCGCCCCCTCCCCCACCCTATGATCCACTTCCGCTTCCATGGTTCCATCCGCTGACAGATCCACTCCCAGATATCTAAAACACTTCACTTCCTCCAGTTTTTCTCCATTCAAACTCACCTCCCAATTGACTTGACCCTCAACCCTACTGTACCTAATAACCTTGCTCTTATTCACATTTACTCTTAACTTTCTTCTTCCACACACTTTACCAAACTCAGTCACCAGCTTCTGCAGTTTCTCACATGAATCAGCCACCAGCGCTGTATCATCAGCGAACAACAACTGACTCACTTCCCAAGCTCTCTCATCCCCAACAGACTTCATACTTGCCCCTCTTTCCAGGACTCTTGCATTTACCTCCCTAACAACCCCATCCATAAACAAATTAAACAACCATGGAGACATCACACACCCCTGCCGCAAACCTACATTCACTGAGAACCAATCACTTTCCTCTCTTCCTACACGTACACATGCCTTACATCCTCGATAAAAACTTTTCACTGCTTCTAACAACTTGCCTCCCACACCATATATTCTTAATACCTTCCACAGAGCATCTCTATCAACTCTATCATATGCCTTCTCCAGATCCATAAATGCTACATACAAATCCATTTGCTTTTCTAAGTATTTCTCACATACATTCTTCAAAGCAAACACCTGATCCACACATCCTCTACCACTTCTGAAACCGCACTGCTCTTCCCCAATCTGATGCTCTGTACATGCCTTCACCCTCTCAATCAATACCCTCCCATATAGTTTACCAGGAATACTCAACAAACTTATACCTCTGTAATTTGAGCACTCACTCTTATCCCCTTTGCCTTTGTACAATGGCACTATGCACGCATTCCGCCAATCCTCAGGCACCTCACCATGAGTCATACATACATTAAATAACCTTACCAACCAGTCAACAATACAGTCACCCCCTTTTTTAATAAATTCCACTGCAATACCATCCAAACCTGCTGCCTTGCCGGCTTTCATCTTCCGCAAAGCTTTTACTACCTCTTCTCTGTTTACCAAATCATTTTCCCTAACCCTCTCACTTTGCACACCACCACGACCAAAACACCCTATATCTGCCACTCTGTCATCAGACACATTCAACAAACCTTCAAAATACTCATTCCATCTCCTTCTCACATCACCACTACTTGTTATCACCTCCCCATTTACGCCCTTCACTGAAGTTCCCATTTGCTCCCTTGTCTTACGCACCCTATTTACCTCCTTCCAGAACATCTTTTTATTCTCCCTAAAATTTACTGATAGTCTCTCACCCCAACTCTCATTTGCCCTTTTTTTCACCTCTTGCACCTTTCTCTTGACCTCCTGTCTCTTTCTTTTATACTTCTCCCACTCAATTGCATTTTTTCCCTGCAAAAATCGTCCAAATGCCTCTCTCTTCTCTTTCACTAATACTCTTACTTCTTCATCCCACCACTCACTACCCTTTCTAAACAGCCCACCTCCCACTCTTCTCATGCCACAAGCATCTTTTGCGCAATCCATCACTGATTCCCTAAATACATCCCATTCCTCCCCCACTCCCCTTACTTCCATTGTTCTCACCTTTTTCCATTCTGTACACAGTCTCTCCTGGTACTTCCCCACACAGGTCTCCTTCCCAAGCTCACTTACTCTCACCACCTTCTTCACCCCAACATTCACTCCTCTTTTCTGAAAACCCTTACTAATCTTCACCTTAGCCTCCACAAGATAATGATCAGACATCCCTCCAGTTGCACCTCTCAGCACATTAACATCCAAAAGTCTCTCTTTCGCACGCCTGTCAATTAACACGTAATCCAATAACGCTCTCTGGCCAAGTATGTATTATTATTCACAACTCATTATTATTCACACATCAATGTTGTATGCAAGCATGAAGTCTGGAACTGTCGTAAAGTGTATGCGGTAGTAATGTTTTGCGTTTGGGAGATGTGAGCTGCCATTGTGCACGATGGTACGACCCTTGAGCACGACTGTACGAGCACTGGGCACGATAACCTGAACTTTGACCTGGTGCTACTCAGTCCGGGTCAGAGACCAAGCCATCATACCTAAGGGTCGTACCGTCCTGCTCGAGGGTCATAACGACCCATTCAAGAGTCGTACTGCTCTGGTGAAAGAGGATGAAATTGCTGTGTTTCTTATTGTGAAATTTAAAGATCTGTTCTGTAAATCGTCTCCAACTTCCGTGTCTACCATAGAAGACCTCATCAGGAAACACTGTTTTGCATATTATACGATTTGAGTTCTTAAACTCAACATATTTACGGTGTTTCGGCAACACTGCCTCTTGCTTTTTAAGTACTTAGCATAAACTGAAACGAACCTTCCCATGTGAATGTTAATTAGATGGTAATTAGCATTTTAACACACACACACACACACACACACACACACATCCTCAAGTAATGCTTTAGTGTACTACAATAAGTAGAGCCTTCCACACTACAACAGTCCTTAAGTATCCACTTTACACATCAAATACATGCAGCTTCATTGTTGTCATCAGAGATGTTTGTTTACATGTGGGAAGATCTGACATCATTCACACTCACCAGGATCCTTCCTGCTACAAGTCGCGAATTTTCAGTGGTGTCTGGAGACCTCTACTCCTCAGGACCTGGTGAAAAGATTTCATACATAAACACCAGATTGTTTTAAGCTGCATAACAGAATTATTGACGTAGGCATGAATGCATATAATTAGACAGACACATGCATGAAAGAATTAAAAGACAAAAATTGGAAAATGAATCTGAAAGTACACATAAATAGATGTTTTAAAACAGACACGCGTACAAACACACTCACAATAATGCCCATGCGCGCGCACATACGTAACAACATAACGAAAACGTTAAGTTCACATATTTCATTTATTTGCCAAGAATCATTTATCTGAAAAATAATTTTGTTTTTGCACAGATAACTAAATTGTATTGGAGGGAAGAGAAATATTTCTCATTTACTGGATATTGCCAGATGATTATGCGTCTAGATTATCACGTAGTATTACGAATTATTATTATAATTATAGTATAATTAATTCTCGAGCATATAGCCTTTGGTCTTGTACCCTTGAGCAAAATGGTACAACTCGAGAACGACGGTACGTGATCCTTGAGGACTATGGTACGATCCCTGGGCATTATGACATGGCCCTTAACCTGAGCCATAGAGGTCAGGTCAAAGGTCACGCCGTCATCAACTATCCCAGGCGTCAACAGTAAACAATCACTGACGAATTTTTTAAGAGAAAAATCGCGTGATGGAATGAAATGGAAATCCGAATATATATATATATATATATATATATCAAGCAGGAATATTGGCAACATTTTCGTAAACTACCTTCAAACCGCTTAATTAGTAACACCTAATTAATACATACCCACAAAACAAGTTATGAAAACTAAAAGTAATTGCCTGATTATCACAGTCATTTCGCCCAGTTAAGTTTTGCATGCATAAGATACTCGTATATTTTTAAATTACTTCAGCAGTAAAAATGTATCAGAAATGTTTTAATTGGACGGTAAATTATTCCATAAAAATGAGGCATAATTTAATCTGCTTCAAACAGAGACTAAAATCACATTTCGTGGAACAGATTGTTTAGGAAAACGAAACTGAAGTGAAACTTTGTGAAACGCGATACGAAGCTGGCCAGACACATTTAGAGTGCATTTGTGAATTTCCTGTTTCAGTAGAGTGGTCGAAATTCTTAAGAAATCCACAATCCAGTGAATTTTCCATGATCCAAGACAGAGAGGCGCATCACAAGGCGTGATACACAGTAGCCTGGAAAGAGAGGGAATTCCTCTAGGTTGAAAAAGGCATTTTAGAATTTCGATTGACTGCGTGACTCCAGAGGCAACTGAAGGATTTAAGAAGTTGTCGGATGTCCTGGATTGAGCTAGGGATTTCCAGTGATGGTCTGCGTTTCCAGAAAGTCGCAAGTGTTGTTTGGAAAGTTGAGGTTTCCATAAAACGTCCTGGAATCATATGGCGGAAGTAGCGGGTTTAAGGTTTTGATCAGAATGGGACGACTCTTGAGCACGACCAACACGAACGACCCTTGGGTACATTGGCTTGGACTTTGAACAAACCTGAGAGTGTGAAGTCGAAGGCTTGACCATCATACTCAAGGGTCGTACCGTTGTGCTCAAGGGTGTCGTACCGTCGTGCTCAAAGGTCGTAACGTCATTTTCAAGCGTCGTACCGTCGTGCTCAAGGGTCGCACCGATATTGTGACGAGATCACGAACACGAGTTCCAGATTCCTGAGGTGGAGCAGAATTCCAGTCACGGGCGTCCAGTTCCAGCTTGCAGAGAGTGACACAGACATCCAGCCAGGCAGACCTGGAAGTGGGCCAGCACTACCCCTTGCCCTCATGAGTAATGAGTCGGGACTGCCACTCCCACTGTCTCCCCATACACTGTGTACTTTCCTTTTCCCCTCCCAACCCCCATCCCTTTTATCTCCCTCACACACTAGACACACAGCCTCCGACCCTCCCTGGAACGAGGGAGTTGCTGGGTGGAGAGAAAATGGGTGTAGAAATGGTATCGAGGACCAGTATGGATGGTATGAGTATGGTCAAGTGTTAGTATGATGTAGCTTGGGCCAGCCAGTATGGACGGGTGTGAGGGGCGTGTGTGAGGAAGGGAGTAGCGTATATACCCAGGTGTCTATATAGTCTAGGGTCTTGGGTCAGCCTGGGTGTTCGGTAGAGACAGTAAAGACGTAATCAAATCCCAGCTTGGGATTTAGGGATTTGTCCCACCTACACTCATGATGAAAGGCGTAAAGACGCGGCAACTCTGCCAAGTCGACAAACGTAATTGAAAAGTCTTTGTGTTGTTTCATTACAGTGCGTTGTAAAAAGATACAAAAACTCGTAAACAATAACTGAAAATAAATGGTGGAATTTTTCCCTGGTTGGGTTGACGACCGAACGAGTGTTGCGGTAGTTATTTCCTGTGTGACACTATAAATACCACGACGCTTCCATTGTCACTGTGGACAGGTTTTCAGCGGGAGTAACTCGGCAATGTGTATGCAAATGAGGGATTGATTCGCAAAATTCCATTCACTTCTGATTTTTATATGGACGCAGCAACAAGTACAAAAAGTTTATATATATATATATATATATATATATATATATATATATATATATATATATATATATATATTTATCCCTGGGGATAGGGGAGCAAGAATACTTCCCACGTATTCCCTGCGTGTCGTAGAAGGCGACTAAAAGGGGAGGGAGCGGGGGGCTGGAAATCCTCCCCTCTCGTTTTTTTTTTAATTTTCCAAAAGAAGGAACAGAGAATTGGGCCAGGTGAGGGTAGTCCCTCAAAGGCTCAGTCCTCTGTTCTTAACGCTACCTCGCTAATGCGGGAAATGGCGAATAGTTTGAAAGAAAAAAGAAAGATATATATATATATATATATATATATATATATATATATATATATATATATATATATATATATATTTATATATATAATTCTATGCGTTAAGATGTTCATTAATTTCCCGTGATGTTAAAGTAGTGCGTCAGCTCGCGGGAAAATTTTTACGCTTATTGAGTGTTCTGGTCCGATGCACGCTTACTGAATGGCCCTGTTTAAGTTAGTGTTAGCCTTACTGAGTGGCCTATTTGAGTAATACGTCTTGTATGACCTTTTGACATGCCATTACATTGGCTGGTTGACTTAATAATGTAGTTCCCCTTGTGACTAATTGGTTTTATGGGGTTGCGTAATATAATTCGAGTCAGCTATGGGGATGAAGAAACTTGTACTGTGATATTTGAGGCAGCCTTTTAATGTATTATTAAGCTTATTGAATGGCTGCCTAATAAGGTATAATACCTACTGAGTGGCTCGTTGTGGTATTGTTAAGGGTGCTCTGTCGCTCGTTAAGGTATGTCTCCTGCTCTGCTATTGGCCAGTAGGCATGGCTTTATCCTCACTGAGTGGGTCGGTGGTGTTGCGCCACATTTTCTGAATAAATTAGAAGGCTTCTCTCTCCCGCTTCTTCGATATATCATTGTGGTTGTTCCACCAAGTGAATAACCGGTTGTAAGGGCAATGTTTGTGTAGCGTCACGCTTCTTGTGTAGCCTGTTTTGGTAGTGTCAGGCTCACTGAGTGGCTTGTTATGGTAGTAGCGCCGAGCTGACTGAGTGGCCGTTTGTGATGTTGCCGCATTTCAGTGTGTAATCGGTTGGAAGCGTCTTCGTGGAACCGGATTAGCTGATTAGATCTTCGTTCCTGGAGACGCCAGATTTTTTAACAATTTCAGTAACCAGTTTTTTTTTTCGACGTTATTCTTTTCAGATTCACTGTAAGAGTTAAGTTTTCCTTATTATTGAATGATGAATTCTCCCTTGTTGAATGAGTCAATTTTCTCGCTAAAGATCTGCTAAGAAGTGATCTTTGCTAATATTCAGCACCCGCTCAATCTTGTTTCCTACCATTTCCATACATTGGCTGAAAACATTTCCTCCGATTATCTCCACAACAGATTGTATTTAATCATAGTATCTGTTCAGTATAATAGTGTTACCTTTCTATGTAATCGCTGTAATAGCCGTTTCTGCTCCAGATATTCGCTTTAATCACCCAAACCGTTCAAGATATTCGCTTTAATCACTCCTCACTGACCCACATATTTGCGATAAGCACCCTCACTAACCCAAGTATTTGTTATAATTCCCCTTTTACTCTGTATAACCCTCTGGTGAACCGGGGTTGTGGCTGTTCATCCATTATTTCACAAGTTTGCTCCTTACGCACAACTGTGGTGTGTGCTCTGGCCACACCACTGGTGGATCATGTCGTGTGCTTTGGCCACACCACTGGTGGATCATGCCGTGTGCTCTGGCCACACCACTGGTGGATCATGCCGTGTGCTCTGGCCACACCACTGGTGGATCATGTCGTGTGCTCTGGCCACACCACTGGTGGATCATGTCGTGTGCTCTGGCCACACCACTGGTGGATCATGTCGTGTGCTCTGGCCACACCACTGGTGGATCATGTCGTGTGCTCTGGCCACACCACAAATGGTTCATGGTGTTATGTGGTAAGGGTACGGGTGTACATTATTGCCAAACTTTACTACGCTGTAAACTTATATTAGTTATGTAGTTTTACTATGAGTCTCAGTGGGTTTACTGCCGCACACCTCACCACTGTGCCAAAAACGGTCAACACTCACCACAAGAATGGCTTGGGTTCGACTCCCATGATCACTTCGGTTCTAAGAGAAGTTAACGTTAGATTTTTGACATCTATTTAATATCTTATTTTTTCTGTGCTGAGGGAACGACGAGGGTACGACACTCAAAAACGACAGGTCGACCCTTGACCACGGAGGTACGACCCTTGAGCACGACAGTACGACACTTGGCCGCGGAAGTACGACCCTTGAGTACGACGGTACGACCCGTGAGTAGGATGGCCTGGTCTTTTTATATGACCCGTAAGGATCAGGTCAAAGAGCAGACTGTCATAACGTCTTGATCTCTCAAAGGTCGCACCGCCGTGCTGAGGGGGGGTGTCGTACCTCCGTGTTCAAGGGTCGTACCTCCGTGTTCAAGGGTCGTACCGTCGTGTTCAAGGGTCGTACCGTCGTGTTCCAGGGTCTTGCCTCGTGTTCCAGGGTCGTACCGTCGTGTTCAAGGGTCGTACCTCCGTGTTCAAGGGTCTTACCGTCGTGTTCAAGGGTCGTACCGTCGTGTTCAAGGGTCGTACCGTCGTGTTCAAGGGTCGTACCTCCGTGTTCAAGGGTCTTACCGTCGTGTTCAAGGGTCGTATTATTGTGCTCAAGGAGTTAAACCATGAAGAACCTTCCGGTATGCAAATTAGTCTGGTGCAGCGAGGACCATATTCCCTCACATTCTTCTGTTTACTAAAGCCTTCTCTAACTTGCCTCAGCAACCTTGTATATTGTCGACATTACCTCCTGCTTCCTGGGAGACCCCCGCCATTAGCAGTGGGCATCATAGAAAAATAATTGGTCTTCAGAAATGGTCTCTCATAACTTTAAAGCGTGTGTGTGTGTGTGTGTGTGTGTGTGTGTGTGTGTGTGTGTGTGTGTGAGTGTGTATGTGTGTGTGCATATTATGTGCCTTTTTTTCTTGTGTTTTTATGTGTACGATCAATGATTTAACACTTGTGTCCTCTGTGTATGAAGCTATTCTCTGAAAATCTAAAATTGCTTTCTCTGTGATTTACCTCATACGCTAACACACAACACACACACACACACACACACATATATATATATATATATATATATATATATATATATTGTTTACAGGTGCAGCCTGTGTAATAGGGGACACCCTGACGGCTAGGTTATGCAGGGTTAGGGTTGTAAATGTAGAGTTGTTATATAACCCAGCTCATCCTAGCTGCCACGCCCTGATGGTTCTACTGAAGGTAGGATGGCTCACCTCACTAACTACCCTGTGTCAAATGCCATGCGCTGGTTCTTGTGTTCATGAACTCATTCCACTAATGTAGCTTCGCGTGCCTCAGTCACCACCCCACACCCCTCTCTTCATGCATTGGGGGAGGGGGGGAGACAGAGTTGCTCTCTGTCTGTGTCTGTCGGTCTATGCTACTATGATTATAGTCTATGCTACTATGATTATAGTCTATGCTACTATGATTATAGTCTATGCTACTATAATCATAGTCTGTGCTACTGTAATTATAATCTGTGTAATAGAGGAACTGTCCAATTGTCACGGGCATGTATTAGCTGACCTTTCAACACACTGTCTTTGCCTTGTTAAGTCTTGTGTCTATGAGGAAGCTATAAACAGATGGTTCTTATGATAGCCATTCCTTTGAACACACACACACACACACACACACACACACACACACATACTCCTGGCTCCATCTACCCAGGATGAGCGTCGTCGCATGTTAAGAGCGTGCGTCATCCTCGGGAAGTGACTTAACGGACGCATGGTACGACGAAGGAAGAGCCAGAGAGAGAGAGAGAGAGAGAGAGAGAGAGAGAGAGAGAGAGAGTATGAGATCTCTTTAGCAAGTAATACTGTTCCTGTTCCGTAGTGAGGCTTGTGAGGAAAGGGTTTTTGCTCCAAACTACGTAACAGCGTTTTAGCTCTCTCTCTCTCTCTCTCTCTCTCTCTCTCTCTCTCTCTCTCTATATATATATATATATATATATATATATATATATATATATACTCGTGTTGGTAAGGTGGTGGTGAGTGATGTGGTGTGTTGTGGTGGTGACGGGAGTCGAACCCCGGGCCTCGAGAAGGCCGAGTGCAGGAGGTGGACACAGGATGCAAACTGGCCTCTCCGTTTTCTTCGTTGTTTCTCTCTTTCCCGCTTGTGTTTTGTTTTCTTCCTGTTATCTTTTCTTTGTTACTTTTCTTCCTTCATTTGGTGGACGTAGCTTGACGTTGACGGTTCTTAATGACCCTGGCAGATAACTACCCTAGTAGATAACGACCCTGGTAGATAATCACCTTGGCAGATAATGACCCTAGTAGATAATGACCCTGGCAGATTAGCCCTAACACCCAACCCACTGGCCTGATTCGCCTGGCTGGGGATTTGCTCAAATGCTGATGTTCTCATAAAAAAAAAATTATGCAAATATCCTGGAGATTTTAAGGTCAGGAGTTGTTACACAGATTTTCCTGCAAAAATGATAAATATATTTATACTGTATAGAGTTTCCTAAATCATTTTAGTCATTCGGTTTTTTTCTTTAAATTTGAATGTACTCGTTGGAGATGTTTGTTTTAAAAATTATCACAAGAAGAGTTTCATATATCACTAGTAATTTTATCTAATTGGGTGTGATTGATATAATGGGCTGTGGAGAAATAAATGGATAAAGGAATTTGCTAACAGTAATATTTATGTACAAGAGGACATAAGAGGATAAAATGTCAGTTGGTAAGTAACCGTCCGTCGCTCTTCCGCGCTGGCAGCCTATCAAAATAAAGCCCAAACTTCTCCTTGATTACAATTGGTCATTTTTACCCAAGATCGGTCGAGGGCCACGTCTCCCGTAACGCGGATGAATACAGTGTCAGGTTACTGTATTTATTACACTTATTTGTACAGCTGTATCGTGATCCCAGGCGTGGGAACCCTGCATGATGTAAACCTAGCCAGATCTACACCTACTTATCCCACACATACACATGGCGGGAGTCATGTGTAACTTGATTATACTATGTTCAAGGAGTGTGTCGAAGAGATGCCAGTTAGCCTCAAGACAAAACCCACTTAGGGTAATTAACACCGCTAAACATTCCATGACGCGGGGGGGTGGGGGCTGTGGGGGATCTGTTAGGCTAATTACCTACCAAACTCCTGCTGTTCCTCAGCTCGTGAAGGATCCGGTAATAATTAAGAGGATGAATTCGAATATACGTTGATATTTCATGACGTTTAGATACATAAAACGAAGGATTTTTCTTCTTCTGAAAGTCTTGTTTGTACGATGGAAATGTAAATGTGTATGAGGGAGCAAGAATAACCAGAAGCTACGTTGTGGTGGCTTATCTTCAGTTTGTTTTTCTTGATGGCTTATCATGACATTTCCAAGCAGACTTCTGGTCTCTGTCCCAGCTGATTATAATTACTTCACGGTAATGATTAATTGTTTTAATTAGTACTTGGTAATGATTATCTGTGGTTTATATTTTAACCGCACACGTCAAACTTTTGTGATTGAACACGTCGTTACGACCCTATGAAGCACGACAGTACGACCCTGAGTGTGAGGGGTCGTACCGTCGTGCTCAAGGGTCATACCGTCGTGCCCAAGGGTTTAAATACAAACTTCCGAAGGAGATTGATACTGTGTGTGTGTGTGTGTGTGTGTGTGTGTGTGTGTGTGTCCTGTAGTAACCACCTTCCTAAATACTTTTTTCACGTCTGTTTTCAACACCTCATCCCCGACCTACACTTGCCTCCACCACAGACAGGCCTTTCCTATCATCATATTCGACCAAGCCTAACCCCTGCGGCAAGACCCCGTCCACCCTTGGTGCTGAATCTCAGAACTTCTTAGGGATAAGAAACGACTATTGCTTTTGTCCGTCTCGACCGGCCGGTATTACTTAGACATCAATGGGAGACATACCTTTTTTATACCTAACATACGAGCGAGACGCAGCAATATCCTTCTTAATAAAGGAGAGTGAGGAATGTCCGTATCTTCCAGCATCAAAAGAACTCCAGCGGTAATTCCTGATTACTGAGAGGGGGGACTTGGCCGTGTTCTTTTTTTTTTCTTTTCCCCCTAGTCGTAAAGTTACTTGACGCTGTTAGCCATATTCATTTCTGTATCTGTTACCGCTTCAGAAGAAATATTCATTTAGAGATAAGACAAAAAATATCTTTGAGGATGTTATAATCACGTGAGGTGACGGGAAATAGCTAAGTGAAAAATCCCCAGAATGATGATTGATGGCAGTCTTCACTACCCAGGATAGGCACGTCTGATTTATTAGCTGTCAGGACAAGCCTTACCCTTGCCATGGTTCCTGCCTTACAGAGAGGGTTTAATCCGATAAGTTTCGGGCCACTAGTTTCTCTGGTCACCTTACCGCGTTCCAAGAATATTCTATGACGTCATCTTTTAAAAATATATGTTGAAAAACAACCCAAATCTATCATTTTCTTGCGTAAGAAAATTAGTTCTAAGTAGATTATTATGTATTGGTTGAAAATAACACGTATATTATATAACTTCGACAAATAGTGTGTGGATACCTTCTTTCGAAGAATGCAAGAGACGTCTGTAAATATAGGGATCAGCGTCACCAGCGACACATCAGTCATATGTAAACAAACATCCTGGACGCAGCGGCCGCTCATATGGAAACAAAGGCACAAAAAATATGGCGCGACGTATAATTAACGCCCAAATAATGACAGGTCAGGTTCCTTACTGTACCTAGGTTTTCGTAGATATTTATTTTTATTTCTTTAGTATTTTTTTTATCAGTTATCGCTGAAATTTCCATGTTATTCAAAGAACATTTCACATTTCTCAGGTTTTCTTATTATCAGGAGGAACAAATTTGAAAAATGAAAAGAATTGAAGAATATTGCTAGGATTAAAGGAACGCCATCAAAATTTTACCCTATATATATATATATATATATATATATATATATATATATATATATATATATATATATATATAAGAACAAATGATCTCCTCAGACATGAATTTACTACTTAGCCGAACAGTCTTTTATGCCACACAGCCGCAACTTAACTGCCCCTCTTATGCTGTCGGTTTACGACACAGGGGAGTAAGTGCCCCTCTCCTAGCGTACGTTTAAGACACAACAACAACAACAAAAGGCGAGAATAATGGCTTCGTTACCATGTTTCACAAATGACGTCACGTCGAGAACCCGGCTCTGGGAAGCGCCATCAGAGACGATTTCTCTTTTTTATCTTATCTCAGCTGCTGTGGGGTGCAGTGAACACATACCACTGGCCACGACTGTGTTCCGGGTTTATGATAAATTGTTCGGTGTATAATATGTGATAATGAAGGTACGTATGTATTATTAAGTATGAAATTTGCCGGAAGATTTAGAGTGATTTAATATGTATATATATATATATATATATATATATATATATATAGATAGATAGATAGATAGATAGATAGATAGATAGATAGATAGAAATAGATAGATAGATAGATAGATAGAGATAGATTGATAGATAGATAGATAGATATTGCAATAGGTCACAGTTGTGCTCATGATCTAGTATGATAACGTGATTATCAGTTGTCTATACAAACTGGATAGCTTTGTCGGAGGCAAAATTTGTAAATGGTTCCCTGTGTTGTCCACATCGTAAAGTTTTATGACAGGCACGGTGCCAGACCCGAACAACACCATTAGGAACCATTTACAGCCAAGCCACAAGGGACCATTTACAGCCAAGCCACAAGGGACCATTTACAGCTAAGCCACAAGGGACCATTTACAGCTAAGCCACAAGGGACCATTTACAGCCAAGCCACAAGGAATTATTTACAGCCAAGCCACAAGGGACCATTTACAGCCAAGCTACGAGGGAACATTACCAGCGACCCTTTACAAACCAAGCCGCTATTCTCTCCTCTAGAACTGGAAACACTCCTCGGAAATGTCGATGATTCTGAATAATCTGGTGACAAGGCCTGCATACACAGCAACTTGCTGTGGCGTCTCTTTACTGCCGAACACTGAGCGAGTATTGGTAGCTGGGGACACTGAGCGATGAGGCCGCTGTAAACCCACCAATGTTTATTGCTGTTGCTAAGGCCCATGTGTGCCTCTGTGTGTGTGTGTGTGTGTGTGTGTGTGTGTGTGTGTGTATTTGTGAAACCATTGAACAAATGCACAGTCTCCAAATAACAAATACCATAACAATACCATTTCTTCATCTAACATTTTTTTTTTTAAAGAAATACTGATGCATTAATGACTCCTCACCATTTGACTTCTTCGTTTACACAAGTTGCTAAATGTATTTTTATTGGACAATATTCAATGTATTCTTGCAAGAGCCTTTTTTTCGTCCTTTGTTTAATTGAGAGCAGGCCTATAAAAGCAGCTTGTTTAAGACAATGATTACGTGTTATTGCCTATTATCTAACATATTTCAATTGACGATATATATCTTAGATGATGATACTGCGGTCTTCTTTGGTCTTTTAGTAGTTCTTTTAGTATTGTGATACTGCGGTGTTATTTGGTCTTTTAGTCGTTCTTTTAGTGTTGTGATACTACGATGTTCGCATGTTTTTCTAAAAGTGTCACAGAGGAAAACTTTGGGGAAGGATCTTTATTTATCTATTTTGTCAAGTGACTGCTTCCGCTAACGAACGCGTCCTCGGTTTTCTTTGTAATACACTGACACACACACACACACACGTCAAAGACTTCGGACAACACGAGGAATATAACGTCGATATTGAGGGAGGAAATGAATATAATACTAGGTTGGGGGACGGCAAGGTATTTACAGTGGAGGGAAGCTAACTTAGAAGTAAGACTCAGAATTTCACTGAACGGGATCATGAGGGAGGGGAGGGGGATGATTCAGTGGCTCCTGGTACTGCTGCCTCAGCTGTTACTGCTGCTGCTGCCCCTGTCAGGCACAGCTGTTGTCGACATCCCCCCGCTGGACAACGTGAACCCAGATCGGCCTGTGTTTTGAGAGAAGCAACTGCTCGATAGGTTTCGAAACGCCACAAACACGAACCATCTGTTGGACGTGATCTCACAACACATCAGCTGTCCTCAGAGGATCCCGGTGTCAGACTCATCTCTCAAAAGTTCAGAGTGATAAAGGCATATCTGAGATCAACAAAGTGTCTTAAGAGCAGGGAAGCAGGCCATGTTTAGTCTAGCGAGGCTTTGCAGTACAAGCGACCCCGGAACTTAGTAACGGGATGTATCAATCTCATTGATGGATGGATGGACTACAAATGAGGAGCATTCTTTAATGGTCATCCAGACCACAGTTACATCTGAACGGAAGACTAGCAATTAAGGCAATAATGCTCGTAAATTAATACTGTCCTGGATCTCTCTGTATGTGGTGTATGGTACGAGGCTTTTGATGTATTTTGCGAAGGTTTACAAAACTAGGGTTGTTCTTGGGAAGAAAAGTCTGTGAACAGTACATGATTTAAACAGTTAGAATTCGACAGGTTTCTGTTCTTCGTCAGCAAACTAAAGATATAATGAAATACATCATGTATGTAGCATTTATGGATCTGGAGAAGGCATATGATAGAGTTGATAGAGATGCTCTGTGGAAGGTATTAAGAATATATGGTGTGGGAGGCAAGTTGTTAGAAGCAGTGAAAAGTTTTTATCGAGGATGTAAGGCATGTGTACGTGTAGGAAGAGAGGAAAGTGATTGGTTCTCAGTGAATGTAGGTTTGCGGCAGGGGTGTGTGATGTCTCCATGGTTGTTTAATTTGTTTATGGATGGGGTTGTAAAGGAGGTAAATGCAAGAGTCCTGGAAAGAGGGGCAAGTATGAAGTCTGTTGGGGATGAGAGAGCTTGGGAAGTGAGTCAATTGTTGTTCGCTGATGATACAGCGCTGGTGGCTGATTCATGTGAGAAACTGCAGAAGCTGGTGACTGAGTTTGGTAAAGTGTGTGGAAGAAGAAAGTTGAGAGTAAATGTGAATAAGAGCAAGGTTATTAGGTACAGTAGGGGTGAGGGTCAAGTCAATTGGGAGGTGAGTTTGAATGGAGAAAAACTGGAGGAAGTGAAGTGTTTTAGATATCTGGGAGTGGATCTGTCAGCGGATGGAACCATGGAAGCGGAAGTGGATCATAGGGTGGGGGAGGGGGCGAAAATTTTGGGAGCCTTGAAAAATGTGTGGAAGTCGAGAACATTATCTCGGAAAGCAAAAATGGGTATGTTTGAGGGAATAGTGGTTCCAACAATGCTGTATGGTTGCGAGGCGTGGGCTATGGATAGAGATGTGCGCAGGAGGATGGATGTGCTGGAAATGAGATGTTTGAGGACAATGTGTGGTGTGAGGTGGTTTGATCGAGTAAGTAACGTAAGGGTAAGAGAGATGTGTGGAAATAAAAAGAGCGTGGTCGAGAGAGCAGAAGAGGGTGTTTTGAAATGGTTTGGGCACATGGAGAGAATGAGTGAGGAGAGATTGACCAAGAGGATATATGTGTCGGAGGTGGAGGGAACGAGGAGAAGAGGGAGACCAAATTGGAGGTGGAAAGATGGAGTGAAAAAGATTTTGTGTGATCGGGGCCTGAACATGCAGGAGGGTGAAAGGAGGGCAAGAAATAGAGTGAATTGGAGTCATGTGGTATACAGGGGTTGACGTGCTGTCAGTGGATTGAAGCAAGGCATGTGAAGCGTCTGGGGTAAACCATGGAAAGCTGTGTAGGTATGTATATTTGCGTGTGTGGACGTGTGTATGTACATGTGTATGGGGGGGGGGGGGTTGGGCCATTTCTTTCGTCTGTTTCCTTGCGCTACCTCGCAAACGCGGGAGACAGCGACAAAGTATAAAAAAAAAAAAAAAAAAAAAAAAAAAAAATTTACGCCTGGCTCTCGGTATGACTCATTTCCATTTGTTCTTCATGCATTAACACATCGTAGGAGCAGCAGCTGGAGAGAACATTATAACTCCCTGTTCTCCCATTTGTAAAGAGTGATCACTTACTGGTCATTACAGCTCTTACTCTCGATTTAAACACCTGTACTACCCGGCGTTTAGAAGGTCACCAACAGGTGTGAAACATGCTAGGAAAAAAACGTGTATTGATCCATCAGACTCTTAGGGTCAACATTTACTCGAGGAGGACGAGTTCTCCTAATGGTTTTCTTTGTGTGACTAATACAGAGGCACGTAATTGGTGGGGTGAGGGGTGGGGGGGGTTACTGGGGCAGAAGGGGGGGGATTTCCAGTCAATGTGCACAGCAACCTTCCCTGATAAAGGTGACCTGTAATTACACGAGACGCTGTATGAATTACTTATAGTAATCGCCTGGTACAGTAAACACGGTGATAATGGTACAGAATACGAGTCTGATGAGAGGTATTGTTATGATGGTTGATGAAAAGATGTGGGATGGGTTGGTCGTTGTCTTCTCTATCCTCCACGACTGTGGGGTGTGCTTTCATAGTCTTCTGAGCACGGTGGTACGACCCTGGAGCACGACGGTACGACCCTTGTGCACAGTCACTAAGTGTACGTAAGGGAAAAGGCAGAGAAGGGTATACAGTGAACCAGTACTGAGAACAGAATTTCAGGGAACGAGAGAAACGAATTGCTTCGAAAATTCTTTCGACTCAAATGCTTCTGATATTTGGTAACTTTGAATGAAGTGCATGACCGTGGGATATATATATATGTATTTCTTTCTTTTTTCTTTCAAACTATTCGCCATTTCCCGCGGTAGCGAGGTAGCGTTAAGAACAGAGAACTGGGCCTTTGAGGGAATATCCTCACCTGGCCCCCTTCTCTGTTACTTCTTTTGGAAAATTAAAAAGAAAAAATAATGAGAGGGGAGGATTTCCAGCCCCCCGCTCCCTCCCCTTTAGTCGCCTTCTACGACACGCAGGGAATACGTGGGAAGTATTCTTTCTCCCCTATCCCCAGGGATATATATATATATATATATATATATATATATATATATATATATATATATATATATATATGTGTGTGTGTGTGTGTGTGTGTGATTTTTTGCGAAGCTTTTTAACTCGAGTCAGGTATGAGCTACTCAAGGTTCAGAGTAAACGTAAAATTCTCAATATAATTGATTAAGTAAAGGAGCGATGCATTGTTGTCATCCTTAACACCACAGTGAGTGAGGTCGCTGGCGTGTGTGTACGTTCGTCTAAAAGATCGCTGACTCACTTGTTTGTCAGTAGGACCCCGTAGGAAACAAGGAGATAAGAGTGCACTCAAGATAAACTCACACTTCCTTAGTGTTATTATCAGTGCGTCATGTGATAGTCAGTTTTTTATCGTTTAAAACGTTGCGACACCTTATCATGGGGGAGACACGAAATTATAAGAAACAATTCCTTACCTGCATTTAAATATCTGACTTTTCTACGTCATGTAACTATAGAAGGTTTCAACCTACCAAGAATAATCTTGGTTCACAGGGGAGGTTTTCGAGATACCGGTACTGCTGAGTAGTCTCAGAGACCTTGTTCGAACCAGGCTCCGTGTGGCTGCATGCCAGACTCTCCATTAATAATGCATGACCACGGAGTTACAACGCAAACACTGTATGGTTATGATTGCAAGATCAGCTTCTGTGTTAAGAATGTGTGTGTGTGTCTGTGTGTGTGTGTGTCCCAGTAGCGGGGTGTACAGCTAGAGACACACATAGAGAAACAAAGACACAGACAGCCACACAGGTGTGGGCAAGTGGCCGGCCGTAGTTCGACTTGTCATCTTGTGAGTTGCTTGTCTAGTTTTGCTTACGTCTGAGATGTGAAGGTTCTTGTTTTATTATTATCATATTAATATTATTATTATTATTATTATTATTATTATTATTATTATTATTATTATTATCATTATTATTGTACAACCACAAGACCCATTTTGTGGGGCTTCAGCACCCTATATATATATATATATATATATATATATATATATATATATATATATATATATATATATATATATATATATATATATACCATTGGGTCGAATACTTTGTTATATGAGCCAGTCCAACACTTACAGTATTTTGGGTAGCCTAGTGGACGTGAACATTACTCGATCATAAATACATCAGGAAATCCCGGTGAAAGAAAAATGATGCAAACATTTAACTGAAATCAAACTTTAATTAGTTAATCTTATTTAGTTACAGTGGCCCAGTTTTTTCCAAGTAAGCTGAACAGACTTAATATATCGTAGTAGAGAATTATTTTATTCACTTCGAACACTAGGTGTGACAGATGCATCCCAGCACTGGACAAACTCAGCTTAGCCTAGCATGGCGTATCCTAGCTTTGGATGGAATCAGCTTAGCCAAACTTAGACTAGCTTACCGTAGCTTCGCGCGGTTTCACCCTACAGTTAAACAAGTCTCGCAACAGGCAAGGTAGCAAGGGTTCAGTTAGCACCCGCCAGACACAGGCGCTTCCCTTGAGACACACACATAACGTCCAACAGTCCATCCCAGCGTCCTGGGACGTCTGCTCACACAAGGATATTACCCCAGCATGTCTCCCCTCATGTAATATTCAGAGGCTCTAGGTCGCCTCCACTGCATCAATACACGGAAAGATAATATTACGATCCCGTAGATCCTTATTGACCAAGCCTGGCCAGAGGGAAGGGATGGTATTGTTCAATAACGAGACAAAGAGTCACGCGAGGTAAGTACGATGCCTATGGCGTACGGGGAAGAGATATTGTAAGGGCTGGAGTATCGTACGCGTCTCTCATGCCCGAGGTACGATAGCCGAGAAATCAAAATATTGGTACGTAAATACTTAATCTATATCCCGAGATTGTTATCGGATTTTAAGGTAATTCATTTTCTTTTAAAAAAACAAAAAACATACAAGGTGTCTCATTTGACTAAATGATTAGTTAAGAAATAATGGTGCAATATGGCTCGCTTTTTTTTTTTATGTACTTAACCTGTCTTCTGCGTGGAGAGATAAAGTGTCGCCATGTGATGCCGTTATGAGAAGCGCTAACCATATATTGCAGCTGATTACATGAGGGATTGTTTACATTCATCAGCTGATGGCGGGTCGGCTGATTGCTCGTTCCCCTGGACCCCGGAAAAGCCATAAAATCATATTGTTGGTTTTGTTGACAGTTTCATATAATATATCGCTTGAAAAAAAAAAAAAAAGATACATGTGGCTATTTTTTAGAGTAAATATCATCAAGATTTATATAATTTTTTTTTTTTTTTTGGGGGGGGGGCTCTTACAGCTACGGCAGATACCGAATTTAAATGAGGTTAGGTTTTGATATTGATTCTGTCGCATAGTTCACCTCTCAAATGGGAGAATATTTTGAAAGAGAACCATGATATCAGCTGAACCAGAAGGTTAGCAACACTCCAGACGCATAGCCCGGTTGTGTTCCACCACCGGGGTAGCAACACCAGACGTTATATAGACCCGGTTCTAGGAAAGATGACCTGTAAGAAGTTCTAAAAAAAGAACACACTATGATGTTCTTGAAAGGAAGAACACACTGAAAGAGGTTCTAGGAAAAACAGGGGACTCCTTGAGAACGTTCTAGGAAAGAACACTGGATTCATTTTAGGAAATAACATCTGAAGGCTTTCTAGGAATAAGAACATGTGGCGCTTACGATTATCCGTGGCATCACCAAACCTAGACAAGATCACCAGTAAACAGACGTCCTAAGTATTACCAGCTCACTAAACGTCTTGGTGCAATCGAGGGATGCACCAAACATATACCTCAGAGGGACAATACTTCCCCTCTCGGATAGCGAACTCCAAGAAGCCCAAAGACCCCTTCGAAGACCTCCTTCAAGGACTCCAAGGAACCAAGAGGTTCCTCAAAGACCTCCTTTAAGAACTCCAAGGAACCCAGAGGTCCCTCAGAGACCTCCTTTAAGAACTCCATGGAACTCAGAAGTCCCTCAGAGACCTCCTTTAAAAACTCCAGTGAACCCTGAGGTTCCTCAAAGACCTCCTTCAAGAACTCCATGGAACTCAGAAGTCCCTCAGAGACCTCCTTTAAGAACTCCAGGGAACCCTGAGGTTCCTCAAAGACCTCCTTTAAGAGCTCCAAGGAACCCAGAGGTCCCTCAGAGACCTCCTTTAAGAACTCCAAGGAACACAGAGGTTCCCCGAACTCCCCCTTCGTGGACTGCAAGGAGCTCAAAAGTCCCTGAAGTACCTCCTTTAGGGACGCCTTGTACCATGATTTGGGAGACTTCGACGCTGACATCACACAGGTAGGAAGCCGCAAGCCAGAAACAACGGCTGACCTCAGCCCCACCGCACTCGTGTGAAGGCCTTCTGTCAGCCTTGACACACGTGAGTGCAGGCTTTTCTCCAACCCCAGCACACCCGCGTGCAGTCCTCTAACCCTAGTACTGCCATTCCACTACTGAATGTTGTTGTTACCAAAGTAAGTGTGGTTTAAAGGTCAGGCCATCGTTCCCAGTGGTTCTACAGTTGGCCTCAAGAGTCATACCGTCGTGCTCAGGGATTGCTATGCCATCAGTTTTGTCTTGATGGGGTTCCCGGGTCACAGACGATGTAGCTGATGTGACACAGCCGGTGTAACAGTCAATGTGACACAGCCGGTGTGACACCGCCAGTGTGGCTCAGCTGGGGTCATCACTTTCCTCATCAGCACGTGAAATGTTGTCAGCCACAGTGTGTACCTCCAGTGACAGTCTTCCTTACAAAGTATTTTGCCTCATTTTTGAAGCAGAATAGCGCTAACCTGTGGGTTCGTATCCAGTTGCGTCGCGTGACGTTAGCATGATCTAATCTTAAAATCAAGACGTTGAAGCTGATAATAATTTTCAATATCTGTATTTAATCATCCCTCAGCTTCCTCGTTTGGATCTTTCCAGTTTCCAGTGGATATTTTTTTTTTCTTATTGAGGAACTCCACCTGCTTGGTCCTGGGTTCCGGGTGTTCTTCAGCGTTCTGGAAATGAACGTCTGGGGTGAGGTTAGGGGAAGACTCGTGTATTGGGGGGTCTGTCTGTCCCTCAGCGTCCACCACCCGACGGTACTTACCAAGCTGACGCCCGCGCCCCAGACAGACACACCCTCCTCCCTCACGGTTCGCAGGCCACGCCTCATGAAGCCGTCCGCTGCGCCAGACACGCGAGGCTATACAACACACGCAGCCAGACCTAAAGCCAGACAGTATGTTTTTTTTCATGCATTTTTTTCCTCTCATGTTTGAGGAAATTCGTGAGTGTGGCTGGCTGTGGGGGGGAGTGTTCTGCGCACTTACCGGTCGTGAGACCTTGGTTGCGTCTCCTGATAGTGTCACGATGATTATGGATTACGTATTTCGTTCTGTCCTCGGTGCTGAAGCGGCTCCGCTTCAGCCGGGGGCGACACAAACTTCGGGGCTGCCTGCTGGAACCTGTGGTATCAGGACGAAGTTATTACTGAGAGCCGTTGGAAATGCTAGGACCCCAGCTGTTGCTTGCGGTCCTTATCTCTTGTCTTGCTTCCTTGATGTCCTGGCCACCATTCCGCTTCACTGAAGGAGTTGTTGGTTCGCCCCTGCGTTCAAGGGCCTCGGGGGAATGTGTCCTCAAGAAGCGAGGTCCTGCATGGCGGCCTGTGATAGGCACTTTTGCCGGGGGTTGTAACCAACATCCTTTGTGTCGACGGAGCTTCCTTTCTCTCGGTGCCCCTGAGACCCAAATGTCAACAAAGTTTGTTTACAACTGCGGCCCAGCCGGAGCCTGGCCGCTTGAGGCGCAGGGCTGCCAACCCTCGTGAAGCTCTAGGGTCGGGTAGGCCGTACTCAAATCCAGTGGCGCCTCATGTCCTTGTTGGGCATCATCACTGAGGCCTTTTCCAAGTAACCGTCAGCAGATCATGACGACCTTTACGAAGACAAACGTTTATCTCGGTGCTTCGTGATTTCCCCTGGAAGGCCTCGCTGCGTCCTCGCATCCCGCAGTTAGTTATGGGAGACAACATAACTGCCGTCTTGTAACCCTTCCACTGTTGTAGGTTCGTTGGGTCAGATGGTCGAACACAGGCAGTGTTATGAGTCGATAACTTCACCACCGCTGACTCGGATTCCCTCCATAAGGATCCACAAGTTTCGTTCAAATCGTTCGAGACCATCGCGTTGGTCCCTGAACTCCTGTCATAGTCTAAGAAATGGGGAAAGTCACGGGTAAAATGGAATCATTAACATGACCGTAGATGCAGACATCAATAGCGGGGTTATTTAGGTGAGTCGCCGGATCTCTTTGCCGGGATATTGGGGACACTGAAGTGACCCAGTGGGATTGTCTTCGTCGGAAGTCTGGTCCACAGTAGCAGATACGACCAGTCGCACCTGGCGACAGCGAACTAGCTCATGGTCTGAGTGGTCCGCTCACCTGCAGCATCTGACGCTGCTAATGTCCTACAGACCAACTTGAGGGTCTTCGAGAGCGCGCAGCTCCCCTGATTTTCTGTTGTTGTTTCTGTACGGAATTGAATGATAAAATCTTGATAAACTTCTAAACTTCTTTTACAGTCGAATTTCTCTGGTCCTTAACCGAAAGTACCTCCAGTAACTTCTACTCTTCAGCATTCTCTTCCTCATTCTCAGCCAGACCGAACATGTGCCTAACTCCTCAGCTGAGGAGGAGTACTGTTCCCATGGCTGGGTTGGCCTTCCTTCCTTCCTCCTTCTTAGCCAGAAGTTCCCCACACCGTCACCTCTCCCACTACTACCTCTTTTGATCCATCTGTCTCTGTCTACCCGTAATGCTGCTGTCCTTCTTTTCTTCTGTTCTACGGGTTAAATTTTGGCCACTGCTCTCAAGAGCCGTTTGCCTGTGTCCTGGCCACTAAGGCCTGGACTCGCGGCAGTCGAAGGGCTGCTGCTTCTCATAGCTTCTGTGTGGACACGAGCGACACGAGGATGACCGTTATGACTCCTGCTTTCCTTAAACACCTCAACTGTGAAATTGTCTCCCTTTTTTTTTTACTCCTTCCTCCTCCCTATTGCCTTTTTCCCCTTTTAGGTTCACATACAACTGAGGAACTCAGATGAATATCTTCTCTATAAATTCTTTTATTTCTCTTTTCGTCTGAGACGGCCATGACTTGGACAGGTCTGTTCTCTGCCACGTCGATTGTCTATTAAAGAAAAAAAAAAGTCGTCCGCTACACTGAGACAAGGATTTCTCCGACGCCATGATGTCCTCGTTGTATTGCATAAAGTCGACCCTGATCCTACAACTGTTGTTGTATAGCATGACCGAGTGTAGGAAGTCCAGACTGCCTCGTCGTAAGCTGAGATGTGTTTGCTCAGAAAACTCTCTCAGTTTGTACATGGATACTGGGCTACAAGAGACGCCAGAGCTCTTGTGTATCAAGCCATGTACTTCCCCAGACCTCCCCCCCCCTCCTACACTGTACCTCATCGTCCGTCAGCGCCTCCGTCAGTATGAAGGAGGTCCGCGCCACACTGACGCATGGCGAGCTATAACGACAAACCGCCTCCGTCCAGGAGGTGCAGCCGAAGGTGTGGTAAAATGGAATGACGTGACGCATGACCGTCTCTCCCACTCAATGATATGGCGTCGAGCAAGGAGAGGATTTGGGTCCAGCTTCGTATGGCCTCGACCTCGATCCTTTATCAAGTAAGGTAAGGTATGAGGTAGCTGGATGTCTTGTGCTGTGTTCACCATCTTGACACTGTGATGTGTGGGGTCAGCTAAGATGAAGGGGGAGGGGTATGTCTGTTTGGCATGGGGTCGACAGCTATGTAATATGTAGGGGTATGTAACCATCTCAAGTTAGGACGCTAGTGTTGTGATGGTGTCTTCTCTCAAGACCACTACTGATGTATAGTTAGAAATATCTTGAAAGGTTTTTTTTTTTATCTATGAATTAGTTTATAAAGCATTTTGACCATTTTCTAATAGGCATATGGGGGTCCACCTCCCTACCTCACCGTGTGTGTGATATATGACAGGTTCACGTGTAAATTTAATCACCTCGTTAATTGGTTTGCAGTCGCACCGTCATGCTAGAGGGTCGTACCGTCAGTTAGAGGGTCGTACCGTCATGCTAGAGGGTCGTACTGTCATGTTAGAGGGTCGTACTGTCGTGTTGAAAGGTCGTACCGTCGTGTTGAAAGGTCGTACCGTCGTGTTGAAGTAGTTCAGTAATTAGAGAAAAGATGTGTTTTCATATGATATTCCCTTCGGCTAGGGATTCCAGTAATGGATCTCATTCTATAGTTTAAACTCCCGTGTAGCCAGTCCTCTTCCTTAACAACAACAGCAGCAGCAGGAGCAAGATCTTCTAAAAGACGGAAGACAGTAGGAGTGTCATTAAGTGTCATTTGTTGATACAATAAATCCTTCAGCCAGGGCAGCATCGTGTGGATAACGGCTGGCGTCCAGTATGACACGTGGGGGGGGGGGGGGGGAAGCATTTCCTGAGGAGGGGATAAGGCCCCATCAGGTCCCCCCTGAGCCGCCATTACCCCTCTCCCTCCCCCTCTTCATCTACGCTTTTACTCACGCATCGTCCACAGATCTTCACTTCATCCTCTTTACTGTCGCAAATCATTTGAATTAGTTAATAATTATTGAAATAAATGCAGAAATTTCTATATATCTAACCTTTTTTTTTTCAATTTGGCTTTCGGCTAATGTTCGTATTATTCAAAGTACGATTATTCTCTGTTGAAACAACGTCTCTTTCCGTGAAATGTTAGAGTTCTCGTATGTACCGTCTCTTGGCAAATTCCATACTATAATCGTGATAACATCAGTGCTGGATAGACGCTTCGTGGAGCCTGTATCTCGTAAGAATCTCACGAATCCCGTCTCCCGCTATCTGGCAGCGGACGCGCATCCTCACCGCGCACGCCATATTTCAAGCCACCGTTTTCTGTTGGTGTTTACGTGGAGGGGAGACTACTGGGGGGACATGAGCTTCGACAGCTTCCCCCACCACACAACTATAACCACAAACATTCAAATTTAGAGGTTCTTGCAGCATTTTGAGTTTGCCAGACGTGAGAAAGAGATAAAGGTCTCACCAACGAATGTTTGGAATACAATGCAAAATACGAAACTATTCCGTATTTCTAAAAGACATACATTTTAGTCATATCTTCACCATACTGAAGGGATTTGCCATGTCGTAACCTCACACCACGGAAGTGTTCTCGTTTTATTTTTATCGTGTTCTGTTTCTTGTCAGTCGAGGCGTGTGTTGTGTTGTAAGCCGAGAGCAGCAACAAGGTTTCAGAGTTTTCCGGCCCCTCGCTGGGTCTGAGCAGCTGTGGTGTATGGCGGCGACCTTGGGCACGGCGTACGTCTCACCCGAGGAAGGTCGACTTTACACATGGGGTCCCTCATGGTATTCGTCTGCTCATTAAGGTATAATACTAAGGATCGTTTTTGCACTATAAAGTGTAGATTTCCCATATATATATATATATATATATATATATATATATATATATATATATATATATATATATATATATATATATATACACGACGTTCACTGGAATGATAACGAGTGATAACTTTAAGCCAGACGCTGGTGTAACGGTCGTAGTCAGCGGGTGTGCAGAAGAAGAAATAAGGGAAGCAGCCAAGTATACGCACGTGTGTCAGCGTAGGAGTGAAGTCATTAAGGTCCTCTTCGCCCCCCTGTTATCAAGCGTAACGAACTTAATGACAGAGTGGGACAGAGGCAGTCTGTCGTGGGGGTAGGGAGAGGGGTGAGTTGGGCGAGGCTGGAGCGGCCCCTCCCTCCTGACACACACACACACACACACCTCCGGTCCGCCGTTTAAGATACAGATAAATAACGACATATGCGTCCAGACGTATACGAGGTGATGTCCGTTGGGAAGTAACGCTCACGTGACCGAAGTTTTCAAACAAGTGAACGAAATGTATTGATAGGACAGTAGATATGTGTGTGTGTGTGTGTGTGTGTGTGTGTGTGTGTGTGTGTGTGTGTGTGTGTGTGTGTGTGTATTACTTCCTGTCCCAGGAATCCCTTGTGTCTTTTATATGGCTGAGGCATAAAGTTGAGTGAGGTATGAGTGTGTGTGTCTGTGTGTGTGTGTGTGTGTGTGTGGGGGGGGGGGGGGGGGGGAAGCGAAGGACAAGCCTGCAGTACATGTTGGGTGTCTTCAATTGTGGTAGTTGCATCGTGGACGTGAAGGGTCTTTGGGATACGTTGAGTTGGTGTTTGTAGTGTTGTGTGGATGGCTGATGTCCACAGAGTATAGGAGAAAGAGTCACTCGTGCATGTCTGGGGAGTTTAGTTTCAGATGGGTGTATTTTATCCGGTGTGGGGTTTAAGACTTGAGTTGGACGAATATATATATATATATATATATATATATATATATATATATATATATATATATATATATATATATATATATACGTATATATATATACGTATATATATATATATATATATATATATATATATATATATATATATATATATATATATATATATGTATGTATATTCAATATTCATTTTTTTTTTTTTTGACGATTAGTGTAATCGAAGACTTTTTATCAGTGTCGTTTTGGTGTTTCCGGTGCTTTGGAGAGATTGGTAGGTGGGTTACGTATGATCCAAGGGCAACACGAGGCCCAGTACCCTGCTGATATAGGTATTAGGGTCATCCTAATACTGTGGGCTGACAGCACAAGACACACTTGGGCGAATGTTGAATTGAAAAACCATCCAAACAAGAGCCATGTCTTGTGTGGCCTCAGCGTAACAATTCCTCCCTCGTACTTGAGGGACGACATGTACGACCCCTATGGAGTATGGTAGGTAGTTAGGCTGTCGTACCGTCGCCGTGTCTAAGGGTCGTACCGTCGTTCTCAAGGGTCGTACTGCCGTGCTTGAAGGGTTGAGTTTTGATGTGGCGCCCGAAACGCGGGTGAATCTAACTCTCTCTCTCTCTCTCTCTCTCTCTCTCTCTCTCTCTCTCTCTCTCTCTCTCTCTCTCTCTCTCTCTCTCTCTCTCTCTCTCTCTATCTATCTATCTATCTATCTCTCTATCTATCTATCTATCTATCTATCTATCTATCTCTATCTATCTATCTGTCTATCTATCTATCTTTATCTCATTTTGAGATCAAAATATCGAGGTTTCTCAGTGTCGGAAAAAAAATCCTGTTCACTGCGCAGTTCAACGTCGATTTTACAGTTCGGTGGATAAAGGCTGTACGATCATTATACAGGAAATACAAAGAAAAGAAAATAAAAGACTCACTACAAAATTCAACTCTAAACTATTGTACTGTAAGGCTGTATTGTGCATTTTGTTATATAACCAGCCTTCCTGTACGAAAAGTGACGAAAACGTTTTGCCAATTCGCAAGTTGAATTCCGATGCAAAGTTCAAATGTCGAATGCGTCATGGACACCAGACTCAGCGTTAGCGCTGGGTGCGTGATGCTGGTATTTGACTTGCTATCATCGTGGTAATCTCCATTGGAACAATGTGCGTCAGGGAACGCTCACTTAGAGAAGCGGTTGTACATGAAATATTTTTTTTTAAGTACTGGCCCTTATGGACGACTGTACAACCCTTGAGCACGACGGTATGACCCTTGAGCACGACGGTACGACCCTTGAGCACAACGGTACGACCCTTGAGCACAACGGTACGACCCTTGAGCACGACGGTATGACCCTTGAGCACGACGGTACGACTCTTGAGCACGACGGTACGACTCTTGAGCACAAAGGGCACGACCCTTGAACATGAAGGAACCCTTAGGTATGATAATCTGACCTTTTGACCCACTCATCCTCTTAAGGATTAAGCCAAGGGCCAGGCCAACATCCCTAAGGGTCAAGCCGCTATGCTGTTCAAGATGATGACGACTTGATCCGTGGTCGTTGTACCACAAACAGCCAATTATGTAGAATTCCCGGCAGTTTATATGCCATGCCACCCGTTTCTCTTGTCTGGTCTTATGGCCAGCTTTTCATAGTTTATTTCCCACGTAAAGTCTTGCATATTCATCTCAGCTTCCAACCTAGTTTTCCACGTGCGATATTCACTGATAGTCCTCATCAGCTGTCTACGGAGTGAATCTTTTTCCTATCAAACTTAGACTTTCCTCCATTTTTTTCGTGACTTCCATCTTTCTCCATTGTGACCTCCATCGCTGATGATGCATATGGTGTATGAGAACTTCCTGTAGATACGAAAACTACATCGGAACTGATGAGACTGACTGCCGTACGCCATTAAACCAACGGGAGCCTTTAACGCAGACCCCATGGGAGCCAGGTCAGGTCAAAGGCCTAGGGTTTCATACTGACTCGAACCCAGAGGGTCGATGCTTCCACAAGGTCCGTGCTAAGAGCCCCCCTTTTTTGTATGGAGAGCTAAAGCTTTTAATATGGTCAATTCGGTTACGATTTCTATACTCATACGAGGGTCTGACGAGACAAAACATGCTTGACATCATGCAACCAAGACCGTGGAGCGCCTGCCAGGGAACACCAACCACACAAATCAAACATTTACAACATGTTTCAAAAAGGATGTAAACAAAACAGCTTCCGTTCTGCGTCGTCTCTTCACCGGAATCATGGCTGTATTTTCTTTTTAAGTTTTCGCGCGAAAAGCTGCTGGCTGTCAAGGTCCTAGCTGGTGCACAGCTCAGACAATAAAAGACGAGTCTGAGCCACACACACACACACACACCCACACACACACACACACACACACACACACACACACACACACACACACACACACACACACACACGCCCTGAACTGGGGAAAGAATTCTCCTTCACATGACGCACACTTTAACAATAATAACTTTAAGTGATAATTATTCATAAGTGGGTGCAGATTAATTAGTATCCAGGCGTTACGTCTGACTGTTGCTAATGGGTAACTCATTAAACACTTGTTATAGCCACTGCGGACGAGGAATTTGTGAGAGGGTGGAGAGGAGGAGGGGCATGGACGGTGGAGGAGGGGTTGTAGTGGAAGGGAGGGGAGGGGGAGGGGGATAATTAAGGGGGGAGGGGGAGGGGTGTTTACAGGGAGAGCTGGGTGGTTGGGTGGGGGGCGGTGGAGACGACTCCCTCCCCCACACAGCACAGCCAGGCTTCGACGCACAGCGGGTTCCTCTGCTTCCTGAGGGAGGTGCGTGTGGGGTGGGGTGGGGGGGGCCGTCAGAAGACACGGCCCCCCCGGGCTCATGTATATGGAAAGGGCGTTTGTTTTTCTCAACTCATTCAGGTCCTCCACGTCGCTGGCTGATGTCGCAAAGCCTCAGGTGTGGTAGTTTGGAATAACGATGATTCAAGATGTCTCGTGATCCCTTAATTACCGGATGACTGTATCATGGAGGGTCATGTTGTTAGGGGGCAGATGACCCGGGTCTCGCTGCTTCATTAGTCTCTTATTGCTGGGTTGTGATGTGGGGCGCGTCAGCTGGGTGTAGTCTTACACATCTCTCCGGAGGGATGTGATTGGAAGGCTTCCGTCATGGTGCTTTGGTAATTACCCCAATTAGTTGCCATATGTGTGTGTGTGTGTGTGTGTGTGATTACCTATTTGTCACAGACACCGCGACAAGCCAAGTTCACCCACTCATCCTTTTCGTACGTGTCTGTCTGTCATTGTTTACATAACGGCTTTATATGTCTCCAGGTCTTCCCTCGGCGTTTAGATAACACTATATTGAAGAATATAAAATGACAGAGTTAGACGATCTTAGGGATGAAGATGGGAACATCATATCTCGGTATCAAATCTGGGGACATACGAGACTGAAATCGTGCAAGCGGCTGGTACCAAGTGACGGGGGTCAGGATCTCGAGTGGTTCAAGTGGCGCTCTGGGAAAAGACTGACGATGCCATCATCTGGCTGTGAAGTGTCTGCGTCAAGCACAGACACTCAGCGAGAGGGAGGGAACAGGCTCACGTCCTCACCGTCCGCAACGACATATGAAGTACTACTCACTTACTTGATATATGGCAATTTGCTGCGAGTCTGAAGGCCGGGGGGGGAGACCAAGCGATATACACCTGACGCTTAGGAAAACAAGAAGTGCGCCGGGTTAATACACCTGACGTTTAGGAAGAGACAGGAACACGTCACGACATACATCTGACGCTCAGGAAGACAAGCATAAGCCACAAGATACATACAACTAACGTCCAAGACAAAAAAGAATATGGAGATGACGTCGTTTTTGTGTCCTGTGAAAACAAACAGATTAAAGAGAGGTTCATGATAGCGCCAGCTACTGAGAGAGAGAGAGAGAGAGAGAGAGAGAGAGAGAGAGAGAGAGAGAGAGAGAGAGAGAGAGAGAATGTACGTACACACGAGTACCTCCAAGGAGGTTTTGCTATTAGCCAGGTTTTGCACGTCGCGCTCACCGCATCTCTCGCTTGATTAACACTGTTGTTCTCTGCCGCCACGCACATAGCATAGTGATCAATAACAGGAACGTCTCGAGAGTGTTCTTAGCCTCACCTGAGAGAGTCTGTACTTGCAACAGTTTGTTTGTTGTCATCTTGTATCCTGTGTGACGTTGGCCGGTTCTGGCCATCTCCTCGTTTGGGTCATTATATATCAGATCTTGTCTGATATTATAGTGATACATTGTAAGATGTTACGTTGTAGGCTTAAGTGGCGCCCTGTTTGCTCCTCGCTGTGGAGTCTTGAACTCAAGGACGTCTTCTGGGAGTCCTTCAGAGACAGACTGGCAGACACGGACAGATAGACAGACAGAGTTTAGATTCTAAAGTGGTATTCCACGTTGCTTATATACATGCCCACACCTGAACCAGACTGTGAAGTGATCACTAAAATGGTGGTGCGATGATGGTGATACTTCCCTCCCCTCCCCCACCACCACCACCACCATCATCTCCAACACCCTCCCTCTCTCTGGCCCCCTACCACCACCACCGCAGTCCCCCACCATATACGACCGGACCATTAGTTCCAGCTTCCCAGCCAGTGGCCCTCGTGGGTTCTCAGTCATATTCCCATGACCAAAAGTGTGGGCCTCTAACGACTTAGGAAATTTCACGTGTTAAAAGTTCGTTACTACGGTGGTACGAGCCTCGAGCAGAGTGTTGCTGTACAACACTTATATGTCATGATTCAACCTTGAACCTGACCCTTACTTAGGTGTGTACTTGACTACAGTTTTTTTTATATAACTATCTACGTACCTACCAAATTACCTACCTACTTTCCTACTTACCCACATACCTATCTACCTACCTACCAAATTACCTACCTACCTTCCTACTTACCTACCTACCTACCGGCGTACATGCATACACACACACACACACACACACACACACACACACACACACACACACACACACACACACACACACACACACATTCACCCCTCCGTCTGTACTCGAGCAAGACGAACGGTCTTAAGATAACCCAAGATAACTGGAGTGATGAGGGAGACGCCCCTGATGGCTCCAGGGACACACAAGTGACGACACTGCTACACTTAAAAGCCCCAATAAGACACTGGCCTCGGTCGGGACGAGCAACAGTGATAACACACAGTTATCTTAGCTAAACACATCCCAAGTGTGAGTCCCACCCGCTAATAACTACAGTACCCCGTCAGTCCCAAGGCGTATGATGATTCTGAAGCATCAAGTGTGTGTGTGTGTGTGTGTGTGTGTGTGGGGTCGACTTACGATAGCGTCGTTAAGTGAATATTGGGCCATAAGGGTAAAGGAAATGGGCAAAATACGATAGCTCACATCAGCCAGAATGGTAAGGGGATAGATATGGGGGCGTGATTTATCTTGTTTATTTTCTGCTCAGGGGGTGGTCATCTCTCGTGGTAATATAGCATGACTGGCCATGCTACCCTGAACTAGCGGACCATCTGTGTCGGGTCTGTACAATCATGCACACACACACACACACACACACACACACACACACACACACACACACACACACACACACACACACACATCTAGCATACTAATGCGAAAGCTACTCAGACTCCATCACACACACACACACACACACACACACACACACACACATCATGGTAGATGTGTGTGTGTGTGTGTGTGTGTGTGTGTGTGCACGCTCATGACGGTAGGACTGTGGAGAGAGGCGTTTACGTGTCTGATGATAAGTGTGTGTGTGTGTGTGTGTGTTATCTCTCGCCTTCATCCACTGTGATGCGTCTCTTTGGCCTTTCACCGAGTCTTTCTTCAGTACTTTCCGTCGTACTGCCTTTCACCTCGCTTTCCCATGCCGTTCCTTCTATAGAGCTTGTCTTTCCTAGTAATTGTTTTCGCCCCACTTTCCTACCTGGGAGAGCCAGCACCTTACCCTTGGGTAGCTCGCTGATGACTGGGGTGGGCAGAGCAGCTAGGGTGGTGGGTGGGGCTTCCCTAAGGGGGACTGGAGAGAGATTGGGGCCCCACTCCCGGGCCATGAAAATAAACAAACGTGTTGGAAAGCAGGATATTCAAGGACATGTGTAGGATGTTGCCTGTGGTCCTGGAAGTGCATGATCACGTACAAGCCACGTGCACGTACATGGGGTTTGTCTGGCGTAACCCGGGGTGTGCATGTGTGTGTTTACAAGGCTAAGCCAGAAGACACACACACACAGGCAATACTCACATACGTGTATCTGTGTGTACATAAAGAAAGAAGATAAAGAAGAAGACGAATTGTCTCTCGTATTCAGTAACAAATTATGATTTTCAAGTATTGTCAGAAGATAATCAATCAAGACGTGGTCAATTATGAGGAGAGTAATCAATCAAGACGTGGTCAATTATGAGGAGAGTCACAATAGGATAATTAGAAGGAAAGTGTTGGTATATTGCAGTCCTGCAGAGAGCTGTGATGAAGCAGAACAACGACTTACTGAAAACAGAGGAATCAGTGTAGTGATGTAGTGCACCAGACAACCTAAGAGACATTTTCTAGAGATGGAAAGGTTCCAAAAATGAAGGATTTGATCCATAACGTAAGACGAAGTTGAATTCAGTTCAAGTGGAAGGTATCAGTCAAGGAAGAATAACAAAACTTTTTGACTGTGTACAGCAAAGCCACTCTGACCAACTCGTCACTCAATACGTTGGTAGAGTCAGAGGGGAATGTTATATATCCAAATTGAGATTTCTTCCTCACGCATAAGGAAAAAAAAGAAAATATCTCAACACGATACCCCACTCGGAGAGCGGTAGAATGTAATGCTTCGGTTCTTCCTCATGGTCAGGACGGATGTTATAGGATCAGAGAGGAAAAAACATAGGAAAACTCCACAACGCGACGCAGGCTCGGGAAACTGGCAGAGAATTCAGGAGTTTCTTTCCAGACATAAACTGCGAGACGGATTTCCATACAACCAGATCATAGAACGTTTATTTATTGAGGGATCCGAGCAATAAATGGTGTAAGAATTGATTTGTATATGGGAGAGAGAGAGAGAGAGAGAGAGAGAGAGAGAGAGAGAGAGAGAGAGAGAGAGAGGCGTCAACCAGAAATGTGTGTCAACTTGCCAGCGATCATAGCGCCGTGGTTTTAGCACACATAGACGACACTACGTCCAGCCAGGATATGAATATACGTAAGTAAATATAAGTAAGTCATATAAGTAAAGAGAAACAGAGGAACTGATACAAAAAAAAAAAAGATGATACGGTGAACAGAACAAGTGATCGTAAACTCTATCAGAGAAAGTCCATGGGGGGGGGGAGTGATATAGCTGAGTTACATGGAAGGGTTAAAGGTCATTGAGTTAACATCCGTGAGGAAGGAAGGGTCATAGAGAGACGCCATCACAACCATCAAGTCTCGATTGACACCTTCGAGAGCCGATCAAGTACTTCGGGAGATGCGAAGACAGAGCAACTTGAGGTAATATTAATAACAAGAAATTAAGCAAGATGACGTTGTAAAATGAATGTAAAGAGCAATGAACGAATGGTATAAAGTGAGTTATGAAAGTGTGAATGTGGACAACATACAGAAGTTGAACACACACACACACACACACACACACACACACACACACACACAAGTTGTTTCCATCAGAGCTAGTATGGACAAGTTTTTATCAACGTACCATTATTATCCATCATTTCTGACAACCGTTCTGTTGTGTCATGAGGCGTCACTGTTCATGTAACTACACTAACGGGAAAACCCAGACTTGCTCTTGTTAGCCTTGGCCTTTTTGTTCGTATGACCCTTGACCTACTGTTGTTAACCCTTGACCTACTGTTGATAACCTTTGACCTACTGTTGATAACCCTTGACCTACTGTTGTTAACCCTTGACCTACTGTTAATAACCCTTGACTTACTGTTGTTAACCCTTGACCTACTGTTGTTAACCCTTGCCCTACTGTTGTTAACCCTTGACCTACTGTTGTTAACCCTTGACCTACTGTTGTTAACCCTTGACCTACTGTTGATAACCCTTGACCTACTGTTGTTAACCCTTGACCTACTGTTGTTTCTGACCGAGTGCACAGAATCTTTGCCTTGGAACTTTCTGAGGTTCCAGCGTGTGGCACAGAAGTTTAAAGTCCTGGCCAGAGTCCAATGACTCCAGGATTCTGGACCTTGTAGAGCAAGCCTTGGGAAGATAGTGCTAAGACACACGTCTGGCACAAAGAATTACCAAGAGTTAATGTCTGTATTACCTTGTAAACACTGTGTTATATCGACCCTATTGCATGGCCATAGAAGCTATCATATATACCTAATTGTAAACATGAGATTATCCAGTGAAAAAAAAGATAGAAATTGTTAAATAACATTGTAAGTATTAGTGTTAAGGTCCAGATCAGAAATTGTTTTATAAGACATGAGTGAAACTGTAACATTATTTTGACCCCGTGGCGTCCGGTCAAGTGGTCAATAAGGTCAAGGGGTTAACGTACTTCCGGCAACGCTGGCCGGACGCGGACTGCCGGATACTGCCGGACGGCCCCCCCACAAATAGCAACACACTAGGAAAATAATTATCATTCTACCGGCTATGCACGCAAGGGATCCGTTTTCCCTGTATGTGTACGCATGTGATCCCCGTACACACACACACACACACACACACACACACGGGTAGGTGCACATATATACACACACAGGAGTAAAGGCGTGGTACACATATTTATATATTTATATATACACGAGTGCTAAACTCTCTCCTCGTAACACATTGATAGTAATCACTTATAGTAATCACAAATAGTAATCAGACAAGCTAATGCTGTTTCCGGTACCATTGTAACACGAGTCTTGAGCATGTTGTACGACCTTCGAATATTGTGGAAAAGGGTCACTGCTCCCCAAGGGTCGTACCGTCGCGCCACAGTGGTCGTTACTACGTGTTCAAGTGCCGTAAAGTCGTGCTCAAAAAGAGTTCTCGAAATGGAAGACAAGAAAAGCTGCTGTTTGCAGCTGTTGCATTTCTGGTGACTGAAATGACAACACGGCATTGTACAGCAGGGTTTAGATGGATCTAGAACTCTGGAAGAAGTTCTCATCGATGCTGAAATCAACACTGAACGAAAGTAACGTCATAAAGTATGAACAAAGTCAGGGTTTATTTATTGTTGTTGTTATTATTAGCTCACGCCTCACGTGGGGAAGACCTCGTCCTCAATCGATGCTGTGGTGGTGTGGGAGGGAAGTTGAAGTCAAGAACTCAGGTAAATTTGCGGATCATCCTTGAAGATGTCACAGTCTTGGATGCGATGTGGACGTGAAAGACCACGAAGGGGAAAACGACCCGGGTTTTCCAGAAACGTTGAAGGTCTGACAGACCAGCCTAGCTTAACATGGAGTAACATGGAGAGTACAAAACGTGGAAATGGTCCATTCATGTATGATCAAGTGTGGCGCAAAATCAGTGGATGTGTCTGTCTTGTGTCGAATTAAGTGGTACCTGTTGCTCCAGACCAGTGATAAGGACACCTAGTAGAGTATATTAAGGTACTTAAATACGCCAATGGAAGTGTTGAAGGCATCAATGATGACTAATGTTTGCGCCGAATGTTGAAGGTGATATTGAAAACCAATGACAGGGAACCAGATGTTGAATATACTATTGTAAACCAGCAACAGAGAGCCAGGTGACTAATGATTCTGTTGTCGACCAACAACAGGGCGCCAGTGGTTGAGGGACACAGAGGACAATCAAAACAATGGCTAGAACAACGGACGCTACCGGAAGTCTGTTGTCAGAGTTACAACAGAATTTACTGTGCCGTAAACTGGCAACACTGCTGTAGTTTTAAGTTCACGTACCATCTTAACATATGTCAGGGATATTGTGAAGGCTGAGGCATAATTACCTGATGATAGTGCACGAACAGAAACTATCCTTTTGACATCCTTAAGCACGACGGTACGACCCTCGGTAAGGTCAAGCCCTTGTCCTCCATGGGTCGTCCCATCGGTGTCAAGGGTCGTACTGGAATCCTTAAGAGTTTAACTGTGCCAATGGATGTTCAGTGAGACGCAAGAGTTGGTTGATCCTCAGACGTTTCGTAAGATTGGTGAGCAAATTAACGCTTGACTGTTTGGCAATGCTGGAGATTTCTAAATTGCGCGCTTGCCCTGAGGTAAGATATATTATCATTATAAGCATTTTAGCCGAGACCGCGGCTGGTTATTGGAGACAGAAGGGTTAATGGACTCTCGCAGCGGAGCAGGTTAAAGGACTCCCAGTTAAATGACTGGTTCCCCTCCGGAGACAAGGGGGAGGAATGATGATTCGTAAGGACCCCTTCGCTTCCTTCCTGTGTCCAAAACCAGGTCACGACCTTCCTCCTCGAACGCTTGACCTGGCCTCCTTGCCCTCTCTATCACAGTCGGCCGTAGTAAACATATATATGATCAGCCTTGATCCACAACTGCTGATCTGGGGTATAACCCGTTTCCTTTGAGGAGGTTCACGACTTCCCTCATGTCGTAAGTCAGTATATCATGTCCCATTTTTCATTCTATTGTATGGCGTTTCTCTGCCCCTCCCCACCCCTTCCAGTGACTTGATATTTTTGAAATGGTTTCTTTCTGAAGCGAAAGAGAGAAAAAAAATCTGATGTGAAAGAAGGATTTGTATATTTCCTCTTGAAAAAAATCTCCAACACTGATACTCTTCTAAGTTACATACACGTAATAGTGAGGGAGATCATTGTAAATGACAACAGAGGAGGCTAGACCCAGACTTGGGTAATAGTTTAGTCAGGGAAACAAATCGTCCACAACTGCATCCTCTTCCTGGGGCAGGGAGGAAGCCTGGACGATACAGTTCCATGACTCACTGTCTTCAGTGACGTCTGTATATTTTGGAAATCATGAACACGGCAGCATAGATTCACCCCCCCTCCCCCCTGGTCAAGGACGTCAGTGATTCCCCCCTGGTCAAGGACGTCAAAGATTCCCCCCCTGGTCAAGGACGTCAAAGATTCCCCCCCTGGTCAAGGACGTTGTTCATACCGGAGGCTTTCGTCACGAACACGAGCCTTGGTGAGAGGCTTGCGGTATACACCCTGGCGGCGGCAGCGGCAGCGCTGTATATCTGACATCTGCAACAGAAGGGGTCCTGGCCTGGATTTCTATCTGTTCCTCACCCGTTAACGATAGAACTGCTTTACCTAGACGTGCAGATGAGTAAAAGCATCCGTGGATTATTTAACATCAAGATAAATGATGATGATGATGCCATCACAGTTGCATCATGGCGAGGATGTGAGTCAGAATGTTTGCTGCGGAAAGAAAATTGGGGATCGAGACGAAAATGTGAAACGTCGCGACCCACAGGGGAGGCCATGAGTCTCCTGCAGACGGTGCTTCGCTGTCTCGAATCTTTTCTCGTGGTATCGGAATATGTTTTGTTTACCCTTGAGTCTACTAATGCATCCGTAAGGACGGATTTCCTTTTGTCTATTATGGAATACACGTCTTAGACGTTGCGTGTTCGTTTCATAAGGTGTGGCTCATTGTCTATGTCGCTGATGTGTCGAGTCTGAGGTTCGTATCAGTAAAGGTTTACGTATTCCGAATATGAATCGCTCTGTCAGATCTTGATTTGTTGCGTCAGCGTAATGTATTTCACCAGTTTATCGGCTGTTAATGACTTCGAAAACATTTATTCGATTTCTCTAAAGGAAAAAATATGATCAATGAAGATCTCCTTTTACGTCCTTAGAGGATGATTCAATATTTGTTTGTACTTGTTTCGATTCAACAAGGTATCGCGGGTTCGTTATTGCGACACCTGAGGGGTCGCTCTGGTGACTCGTTGCTTCAGATGGTGACGCTTGGGTACAGAATTAGAACGAGCCTCGTGAGGCGGAGGCTTGTGGTCCAGCGCGACGCCAACCGTCGGGGACTGGCCAACATCTTAGCCACTCCCTCTGAGGCCGCCAGTGAACGCCACTAATGTTAACACCGACCAAGTCCACTGACGCTGATAAAATGACAGCTTCGAGGAGATTTATGTACACGTATATATATATATATATATATATATATATATATATATATATATATATACAATCAAGAGACTGTCTTCTTATCGAATTACGTCTCGTAGTATTGATGGAGGCAGATGAATAACTCGGGATCTTATCATTTTATGTCCCGTCCCTCCACAGGCGATATTATTGGCTGCATCACGCAGGCACATCAGGGATATCTCTCTCTCTCTCTCTCTCTCTCTCTCTCTCTCTCTCTCTCTCTCTCTCTCTCTCTCTCTCTCTCTCTCTCTCTCTCTCGTGTCTGTGATCTTCCCGTCCTGCACACGGGTGGGGCAGACCCACCCCTGCAATCCTCTCTCTGTTCCTCACGCGCTCGACCACTTAAAGGGCTGTTTACGCAGTGAATAATCCTCTGCATCGCGTTACAACCGTTCTTAAACAACAACAACCCCACCCACCTACCCACCCACCCACCCACCCACCCACCTACCCACCCACCCACCCCCTCCCTCCCCTTCCTTCCCCCATCCCACCGACGCAATTGACACAGTTAAACCAATGAGGTTCTTTCTCAACCAGCGATCCATTGGCCCTGAATGTTATGCATGGAGAGGAAAGCACATGTTAGGCAGATGTGGTTGATGAGTGAGGGGTGGGTGGGTGGGTGGCGCAGGTCATGAACAGGGATGTCGCACAGGTGTTCGCCCCGTCCAGCAGAGCTGTAGGCAAACGTTTCTGGTGCTAGAGACTTATAAGATTAAGGTACGACGGAACGAACCAAAGTAGCTGGAGAGGGGGAAGGGAAACTTTATGAAACAGTTCCTGGGGGAACGGAAGGTATTTCAGCACCTGGGACGGTGTACACATGGGCACGGTGGCACGTGTTGTCCCTTGAGGACGACCTAACAGGCCCCTTGAGCACCACGGTACGACCCCTTGGGTCTAATATAAACTGACCTCCAGTTTTACCCCGGGGGCTTCAGTCGAAGGCCATCATACACGGTGTGTCGTACACCGCAGAGGCTCAAGGGTCGTACCGTCGTGCCCAAAGGAGATAATGATGATAAAAACAGGGAAGCGAGAGGCCATAGGAGTATCGTGTTTACTGCTGTGTTAGTGATGTCCTGACAAGTTTAAACTTGCGTAATTCACGGCTGCGATAAAGTGCAACTGCTATGTTAACTTTGGCCTTCGTGGCTACTACGTTATAAGTGGCTCTTATGGCTATGATAAGTCGTCCAGCTGCTGTGTTATCAGTGGGCTTCATGGTTAGGATAAGCCGTCCAAGCTGTGTTAAACCATCATGGCTAGGGTAGGAAGGCGTCTTGTGTGAATATGACTACGGGAATATTTCTCCCTCAGACTACTAAAATATTACTCACCCTTGACTATATGAATATTACTCCCTCGTGACTCTTAAAGAGAATATTTCTTCCTCAGACGACTGAATTATTACTCCCACGTGACTGAAAGCCACAGTGTCTTAAAGCCACATTGTCTTTCTGACGCAGCTGGAAGGTGGGCAAGCGTATCTAAACAGCGTAATATTGATATGGGGAAATACTGCGGGAAATGCTGATCTTGGAGAGGGAGGCTGTCTGAGAGCAGGGAGGGGATAGAGGAGGGAGGATGGTATGAGCCTTGAGCACGATGGTACGAGCCTTGAGCACGATGGTACGAGCCTTAAGCACGATGGTACGAGCCTTGAGCACGATGGTATGAGCCTTGACCACGATGGTACGAGCCTTAAGCACGATGGTACGAGCCTTGAGCACGATGGTATGAGCCTTGACCACGATGGTACGAGCCTTGAGCACGATGGTATGAGCCTTGACCACGATGGTACGACCCTTGAGCACGATGGTACAACCCTTGAGCACGATAGTACGAACCCTTGAGCACGATAATACGAACCCTTGAGCACGATAGCACGAACCCTTGTTAGGGTATGGTGATGTAGCCTTTGACGTGACCCTTAAGAGTCAGGACAAAGGCCAGGCCTTCATACTCTTGAGGGTCGTGCGATCCTGCTCAAGGGGTGTAGTCTGTGGAGGACCAGCGAATGGAAATCCCCAATGACTGACGTGTACACTTCTGACGAAAATTTGGGGTCTAGGTTTTTTATGTATTATTTTGACACCTTCATGTTCGTAGTATGACACCCTAGTATCTCTTATAGGACACCAGGTGTTTGTTTGTGTCGTATGACGCCTTTGGTGTCTGCGCTGTATGACACGCTGATGTTCGCTGTATGACACCTCGGTATTTCCCGTATACGAGTGTACGTTAGAAGGAGAACTGGGCTTCCCTACCCTTCGCCAGTCCACGGGGACTGGGGCTAGAGGACCCCCCCCTCCCCCACTGAGTCCTAGGAGGTTGAGAGGAACACTGGTCTGAAAAACTGATATCCACAACATGTCCGTTCATCACAGTGTACATGTACATGAGAGGGAGAATATGGTTGTAAGAAAAAAAAAAAAAAGATACATGATTGCAGTGCCTCACGGTCGCTCAAACATCGGTTGGACGATCAGATATTTTCAGTTCTTTCGTGATGTTTGTGTTTTCAATGGGATCAGATTCCATAGCATTTGATTGTAGGACACAACAGGTCTTTTGTCGCGTGTTGACGGGACTAGATGATCCTGTAAACAGGAAGACTATAACTTGGGAAGTGTGTGGGCGAAGGACTATCAGTAATTCTTGCAATGAGAGGGGGCTGGGTTGAGGGAAGCCATGAATAAAGCGAGTGAAGGCCTTCCCTTGTATCTCGTGGTGACGTAACTGTGCTGGTGGGGAAGAGGAGGTGGTGGTCGGTCAGCCGACGTTCAATTCGACCCCTTCAGGACATTCTCCACGTGGGTAATCACCAGCTGGGGTGATCGACAGGAACAGTATCACAAGACGAACGTGCCAGCAGCAGAAAGGGGGGGGCCCACAGATCACACATCCGGTAGCAAGCGAGGCTTCGACGTGAGTGATGCCAGTTGTAGCGCACTTCATGAGCCAAGTTTGTTTACATATGTGAGGGACGGGTCCTTGAAGGTGGATGAGGGCTTCCGGAGGGTGGTCGTGGGGGAGGAGGCTGTGGCAAACGGATCATAACGAAATCACATCGCGATGGTAAACAGGAACACACACACACACACACACACACACACACACACACACACACACACACATACACGCTCGAGCGCACAGTAGTAAATACGCATACTACATTTCTTAAGGACTCGGGTTTCATTAACGCAAATCAATTTGTGCCCATCACGGGCCCTCCGCCGTGTGGTGCTGTTAACGAGTGAGAGGACCAGAAACATACGCAGTGGATGTTTAGGTTCGCCTTGCATCTGACTAGCACATAACACAAGGAACCCTACGTACATGACCACACCCTATCTAACCTAACCCAAAAGGTTAAGGTCATTGTTTCACTTCAGTAACTTCCCCAAGTCTTTTACCGTATTACAAATTATTCCCTTTAAAGAAAACTTCACTTCAATAACTTCCCCAAATTATCCCCTTGAAAGAAAACTGAACGTCCATCAAAATCAGAATTTGGTATTGAACTTATTTGACTTCGTTTAAAAATTCGTCTTTGTAATCATAAGATTTCAAGACATTAACTGTTTCGTGTGTGACTACTGTTTGTGTTTGTGTGTGTGTGTGTGTGTGTGTGTGTGTGTGTGTGTGTGTGTGTGTTAAGACCCGGACTTGATATAGACCTCTGTCCGTGACTGGAGCCTCCAACTTAAAAAGAAATGGACACAACGGATAGTATTAAACGTAGAAACGTCTGAAGAAGCAAAGCTAAAATCCTAACCCTTGGTCGGCTCCTTGGCCTATCATTGAGGACCATGGACGCCCCTGAGTTATATCTCGACCCAGGTTACGAGCCCGCGTCTGGCTGGCTGCGCCTGACACACAAACGTCTGAGGGAGGTCATACGTCTTAATGGACTAGGGTAGCGCGTGGATCAAGGGTAGCGCGAGGATCAAGGGTAGCGCGGGGTTCATATCGTTGCCTAATGACTATCATCAATTATATAGATATATAAAGACCTAAGGAGTGGTGTGTAGCCACCTCACCCTGCGCCACAACATCAGGTGGGGTTGATGTGAGCCTGACTACAGATGTGGTCGGTCAGATGTGGACGATGTCTTAACCTCTCACAAGATAGCGAGGGAAGTCCAGGCTGGTGGATTCATCTCTCCCGCATCTTCCCATCCTGACAACCACATAGACGGCCACGAAAACTTGTGTGTCCTGGACGTGGTAAACCACCTTTCCCACCTGTGCTTCCACGCGCACATGTCTCTTCCCTCCCCTCCCACCACACACACACACACAACACCCAGGCCCCTATTCCAGGTACACACCCCACCCTTTCCGACAACCATCCACCACTTGCCGACACTGCTTCTCTCTCTCTCTCTCTCTCTCTCTCTCTCTCTCTCTCTCTCTCTCTCTCTCTCTCTCTCTCTCCACATAGGCCTCCTCCCCTTCCTGGTAGCCGACCACTCCCTATTCCTTCCCGGTAGCCCCACCCTCCTATCCACACATATCCCATATGTGTGGGTGTGTGTGTGTGAGAGAGAGAGAGAGAGAGAGAGAGAGAGAGAGAGAGAGAGAGAGAGAGAGAGAGAGAGAGAGCGTTCCGTCCTTGTTATCTGCCATGAACGCATCTGCCTACAGCTCCTCTGACTTCGTGATAGTATATATATATATATATATATATATATATATATATATACACACACACCTCTAGCATACTGATGCGAAAGTTACTCAGACTCCATCACACACACACACACACACACACACACACACACACACACACACACACACCTCTAACTCAAATGTATATCATCGCCTTTATCGTTATACGCAATATAGAATATATATAGCTGGCATATAGTAAAGTCCTGGCCGCGCACGTAGCACGCATACCACACCAAATAAGACTGGGTCTTGTGTACGCACATGCTAGACTCGATACTGTCCACTTTTGCGTTAGAGATGAACAGCATCCGCTAAAGATAAGCGTTCCTTACGCTAAAGATGAACACTTTGTGGTCCTGGTGAACGCTTCTACGGTGAAGACGAACGCTTTTACGCTAAAGATAAATCCTTTTACGCTAAAGGGAGATGACCATGCTGGGCGGGTGTGGGCATTCCCCAGCACCGGTCAAAAAACTGGCTGCAGCCATCTCACCACAAACGCTGGAGAGAGGCTGGACGAAACTGCTTCCCGGACCTGCATGCATGTCGCCGGCCATGACGATGGACTGAAACACAACAGCCACGGATCATGTGATGAGCCATGACCTCAACAACGTTGATTTATTCAACTTTATGATAACCATTTTCACAGTGTAAACCCTTGGATTATCATATGAATGATAAGACATTGAAAAGAAATCTAAACTAGGTTTATTCATGGCTTAACACTGGTTTACTGTTGTAAACTCACTAGGCTTATGGAAGTAATATAGTTTACATGAGTATTCATCGGGTTTACATAGCATAGATTACATGAGTACCATTCTCTAGATGTATGTGAGTAACATGGTTTACATGAGTGGTACTCACCAGGTTTATGTGAGTAACATGGTTTACATGAGTACCACTCACCAGGTTGATATGCGTAACGATTCATTTGAGTCCTCACTAGGTTGACGTGAGTAACATAGTTCACATGAGTAATACTCACCAGGTTATGGCTTCCTGTCTCTCTTCTCTCCGTTGATGAGTTACGCCGTAACGTCAGGATTCACTGGCGTTACGCCCTGTAACGCGTCACACACGAAAAAATAAACCGCCGCTATTTTGCCTTCAAGTCACATTCCCTTTATCCCGTCACGTGGTTGCGTATGCGGTCGACCCCACCCACTTCTCGTGGGCAATGGAGATGTTTCACTCTAGTTCTAGTGTGTCTCAGGACGACTTGTTATGTCACAGGAATCCGTTACGTTACGGTACAAACGCTGTGACAGAGTTAGTTACTGGGTGTTGTGTCCTCTTCCCATTTTCGCTCGCGACAGTTTATGGAAAACTGGGGACGACCGTAGGGCCTGTTTTCTCGTGACTACGACCCGTACGAATAGGCCTTCTTACACGACCCGGCTTTACGGGAGAGGGATAGGGAGGGAGGGGGGGAGGGGAGGGTCGTCCTCACGCATCGTACGTCCACATCAAGCACGACTTGACAGAAAACGTGAACACAACCATCAGGCACACACAAAAAAAGCAATCCTGAAGAAAACGTGCGACGCGACCACCACACTGCGACAGAATCGGCAGAGTATACGCATCACAGCGGAGCGCCGACACGCCCGAAGGTCACAGTAGCTTGGGAGGGGAGAGAGGGAGGGTCAGGTGGGAGTATACACGCACACACACAGCTTCAACACAGCCACAGGAGAGGTCGAGGGACGCGCCTCATTCAGCCAGAGGGCGCGGGAGCTTCCTCGCCCGCCTGCGTCCGCTACAGACCGCCAGTCAGTACTGAGGATCGCCTCTCGCCTCCCTTGCCTCTCCTCCAGCTGCCGCCGCTGCTCCTACTTCTGCTGCTTCTGCACCTGTTCCTCCTGCCGCCGCTCCTGCTCCGTACTCCTCGTGCTCATCCTGCTGCCACTGCTCCTCCTGCAGCTCCTGCTGCCGTAGGGAAATAGCCACCATGATGCTCCTTGCTTCGATCCTTCATTTATTATTATTATTATTATTACTATTATTATTATCATTATTATGTGTTCGTGTGGTACCCAGCATCTCCCTACAGTACCCAGCATCTCCCTACAGTACCCAGCATCTCCCTGCAGTACCCATCATTTTCCTGCAGTACCCAGCATCTCCCTACAGTACCCAGCATCTCCCTACAGTACCCAGCATCTCCCTGCAGTACCCATCATTTTCCTGCAGTACCCAGCATCTCCCTACAGTACCCAGCATCTCCCTACAGTACCCAGCATCTCCCTGCAGTACCCATCATTTTCCTGCAGTACCCAGCATCTCCCTACAGTACCCAGCATCTCCCTGCAGTACCCAGCATCTCCCTACAGTACCCAGCATCTCCCTACAGTATCCAGCATCTCACTACAGTACCCAGCATCTTCCTACAGTACCCAGCATCTCCCTACAGTACCCAGCATCTCCCTGCAGTACCCAGCATCTCCCTACAGTACCCAGCATCTCCCTGCAGTACCCAGCATCTCCCTACAGTACCCAGCATCTCCCTGCAGTACCCAGCATCTCCCTGCCGTATCCAGCATCTCCCTGCAGTACCCAGCATCTCCCTACAGTACCCAGCATCTCCCTACAGTACCCAGCATCTCCCTACAGTACCCAGCATCTCCCTACAGTACCCAGCATCTCTCATCTCAAGCAATTGTTGACAATGCCAGTCCAGCTGAGAAATTCTTTCCTACTCAAGTAGTCGACCTTGGCGTCCCTCGTCCTGGGAACCTTGTCAGCTCTCGCCTATTGTGGATTATGCTGAGCTGTTGTTGGCAGAGATGAGTGTATTCTTTTATTTGCTTTCAACTTGTTTTCACGTGGCTCTTGGGTCTTACATGTGTTAACACACACACACACACACACACACACACACACACACACGCTGATATTTTAGATAAAGTCCAAGAGAAGATAACATCGTCCCAGATATCACACTCCTCATTCAACATTCAACCCTGTCTTTGGCTATCATTATGATATCAGGATCATGACCTGACATCACACTATTGCCAATTTCAGTGACATTACCCACTGATATTATGCAGCCTACGGGAAAAAACGATAGATAGATAGATAGACAGATACGAAGTTTAGCAGTAAGTAAAGATGTATGAAATTACTGACATTAACCTTCACTTGGAATGTAAGATCGAGGACTCATTATAGAGTTGGTCATTAGAAAAGGTAATTATCATATGAGTGGATTTATGAGGGTAATTATAACTATGAGAGGACCAGCTGTGTTCATGAGGAAAGACATCATAAAAGGAGAATAATTTTTCCTGATTTATAATGCCAATTATAAAGATGATTATTATGGATTTTTGACACTGCAGACTATTAGTCAGAATTCGATAGTGAAAGTATGCGTAACTAAAAGATTTTCCGGTTGGTGACTGTAATTATTGCTTGACAGTGACGGCCTTAACGACCCCTGGTAGGTAGTTAGTAGGCCAAACAACCATCTCAGACGTCTTGATATATTTAAAGATAAGTAATCTTACGAGGCTTACTGTGATTACTAGTAATTACCCAACTAGGAATGGCCTTAGACGGGGTCATGGCTCTCACTGACAAGCCCAACCTAACCTAACCTAACCTAACAGTGATCTGTTATACTGAAGAATACCATCTTCATCTGCTGCCTCACAGTTTGCTATCATTCCTAGATCATCCGATACTGATACTACATGATGGCTGTAATATCTGTCTCATAATCAAAGTTCACTAGGGGAGAAAAAAATGGAGATAAATATCACTTGATCTCGTCCAACACCTTACGATAAGAATCCGATATCGTACCTCGAGATTCCCTGCTTCCGATCCTACATTGTTTATAACTTATCCTTATTTTCTCCTCTATGACTTTTCGTATATAGCTATATCATCACATGAGCCATATAGTAATAAATACTGCTCAATACCGTCCAAGTGTCTCCCATAATACTGGTAACTAAATTCTGATATTCGGGACAAGATATTCAAATTTCAAGCAGCCGCTCTCTCTACCATGGGCCGACCGCTGCCTCTGTAAACAAGACTTGACCATTGTAGTGCAAGGCTCGGTGTTGTTGAGTTACCTCACTGTTGACGCCCCAGTGGCACGCCCTTCGCTGGGACACTGTTTCCAGGACGTCGACCTGAATCAGGAGTCACCTAATTGTCAAGTTAAGTGGCGTAACTGTTTCCATGCGGATCATACTGAGGATAATGTTTTGATGAAAGGTTTGTCAGTCGTCCATTTTGGTTTATTGCCAACTGTCGTATTGTCTTGAGGTAAGCACTTTCTCGAGTGGGTGTGGAGGCCTGATCAACGACTTTGGTGTAGAATTCTAGTGGCAAAAGTCAGTAACTGGATACCCGTCCTGTCATGTCTGCTTTCAGACGCAGCATATTCACCGCCGACATTATAATTTATAGCTCGGCGAATGGTAACACAAGAAGGTCACCACTGCTTCTCATACATCAAAAATACAAGCTAAATGTGTCCTCATATGCGTTGTTATTGACACAGGCAGTATAATGTTAAATTTGGACTTCAACTGATGCTTGGGATTTCAATCTGGGGTTCGAGTACGACAACTGTTGCCTTTGTGTTTTAATGGGTTACGTCACCTTATCATGAAAGGTAAGTTGTCGTTCGGAAAAGAATAAATAAATCATCTGAAAAGAACAGAAACTTTTGGTCACGAGATCAAACTGTTGGAGCGGTTTTGCCACCAGGGACGTCTCATGGCCTCCATCTTCCCCACGCACAGGGAATATCTTGCATGTGTCCAGCAGCCGAGGTTGTGGACAAGAACATAGTCTGGCGTGACGCTTCTCGGACCATTTCCCCACGAAGCCTCGAGCCACTGTCCAGGAAAGTCTCCAACTATAAATCCTTGAACGATTGTCACCCACTCAGCGTACGTAGCCTAGGAAGACTAGGAAGAAAAGTATCACGTCGTCTTCCCCGCGCTTTACAATCATTTGTACATTTCAGGTCACTTGTATAGGAAAGTAGTTGTACACACGTTGGACCGCATCTCTACTCTCATATAACTCTTCAGTCCTCTGTATGTTGTCCACATTCACAATTTCCTCATTCAGTTTGTTTCACTCATGCACAACTTTTCTACTAGACATCTTTTCTCTAGTTGTTTGTCTGGTTTCATGTCAGTGTCTCTTGTTGTTCTGTTCTAGCATCTTTCGAAGAACTGGTCGCTCCTGACGTCATCAAACCGGTTTAAAAACTCAGAATGTTGTGGTCAAATTACCCCTTACTCTTCTCTCTTCCACGGTCATTTAATCTAATGCCTCTTACCTTTCCCTGTATCAGCTCTCATAATTCTATAACCATATTGGATGCCCTCCTCTAGACCTTCTCAATTAGTTTTTTGTATGCCTTTAAGTACGATGACGGGATGTGAGATGCATATTCTACTTTAGCCTAATGTGTAGTAGGCTGTGAGCTGCTTGCTAAAAGGAAGCGCCTGCTTCAGATGGGTCTCTAACAAAGCTGGACACAGAGGTATTTTGATGCACAATCCCAACGGACTGTGAAGATTTTCAGCCTTGTGGTTCAACGTGTCGTCCAAGTGAGCAAGGTATTATGGACATATGACTGAACTGATGATATGTGCTTGTCCTTTTTTACCTGACCCACCCCCAATGAATTAGGAAGTGAGGAAATGCGAAATAGATGATAGTTCGTGAATTATTAAGTGCATGTATAAAAAGTTATATGACAGAATGTCTGTGTGAATAATATCTGCATTATGTGTATGAAGTATTTATGGCATACGTAAATAATACTTAGAACTCATATTTACAGTGGAGTCCATACATATTAAAGAAAATTAGATGCATCTATGAGATTATGCATGAAGGATACATCTTTTCCGTAGATATGTATAATTTTTACAAATTATACATGCAGTTCACAATGTAGATTAAGTAAACAACGAAAAATACTGAGGCTATATCAGATGTACAAGAATTATATAAGGGCAAAAGGAAGATATTACTCCAGACACTGAAAACGTCGAAAACATACAGCGTAGATATTCACATATTTAGAAAATCTACGGAGAATACGCTCATAATATGCGGGTAGTCAGTTGAAAAACCAGCTTGAAATATGCAGGTTAAATGGCGAGTGGGTAGGCAGGCTTACCTCACACTCGTTTCGTTAATTGTGGTGCTCATACTGGAACAATGGTAGGTAGAGTACCTCACACCCCCATGATGCAAACCTTTTGCTGGTGAACTGGTAACTGTAGCGCCGAGATCGAGAAAGCACGGGGTCTTACACACCGTTGGAAAGGTCAGAGGGTCTTTGTAATGGTCATATTCTCACTCAGTGACCTTATGTCTGTACGACATAAACTAGAATGTTTATATGGTGTTCTGCGGAGTGGTAGTCCCTTACAAATGGTGTTCTATCCTGCCGCTTGATAGCTTAGATACAACGCAAATATTAAATCTTACTGCATAGTTTTTTTTTTTTTTCTTGAGGTATGGTCAAACAAAAGCTATATTTAGAGGTAAGTGGGAGAAACACAATGGGAGACCTATTGCTATATGAGTTTATGTATCAGCTGGAGTATAGTAAAAGTAACCTAAATTCCTAATCTATACACATGAAGGTAGAATAGTGAAGAAAATAGATTGCCAAATCCAACAGCTACAAGGCTGTGCGGCCGGGTAAGATGCCCGGGAGGTAACGTTAATTCCTGTTGGAGAACAGAATATTGGATTAGGTTGCGTGACGTCATGGGACAGGACTAGCCCATTGCCAGGCTGGTGAAGCTGTTAACACCATCTTGTGAGGCAGGCAGACCCATCCGAACGCGGAAGGAGACATTTTTCCTGCTCTTATGTTCTTCGCACACTACATGACTCCAGCAACATTTATCATATGATATACTTTCACAGGTACATTAATAAAGAATGGCAATATCAAGATAGTGTAAATTATAAAGAGGATTTGTACTTGTTAAATGATCTCTGGATATATTTCTTTCACCTAATTTCCATGTGGAGAATAATCTTTAAGGGATTGGACACTACAGAACCCCCCAAAAAACACACACACACACACACACACACACACACACACACACACACACACACACACACACACACACACACATATATATATATATATATATATATATATATATATATATATATATATATATATATATTATCCCTGGGGATAGGGGATTAAGAATACTTCCCACGTATTCCCTGCGTGTCGTAGAAGGCGACTAAAAGGGGAGGGAGCGGGGGGCTGGAAATCCTCCCTCTCATTTTTTTTTTTTTTTTTTCAATTTTCCAAAAGAAGGAACAGAGGGGGCCAGGTGAGGATATTCCAAAAAAGGCCCAGTCCTCTGTTCTTAACGCTACCTTGCTAACGAGGGAAATGGCGAATAGTTTAAAAGAAAGATATATATATATATATATATATATATATATATATATATATATATATATATATATATATATATATATATATAAGGGTGAGAGAGATGTGTGGAAATAAAAAGAGCGTGGTTGAGAGAGCAGAAGAGGGTGTTTTGAAATGGTTTGGGCACATGGAGAGAATGAGTGAGGAAAGATTGACCAAGAGGATATATGTCTCGGAGGTGGAGGGAACGAGAAGAAGTGGGAGACCAAATTGGAGGTGGAAAGATGGAGTGAAAAAGATTTTGTGTGATCGAGGCCTGAACACGCAGGAGGGTGAAAGGAGGGCAAGGAATAGAGTGAATTGGATCGATGTGGTATACCGGGGTTGACGTGCTGTCAGTGGATTGAATCAGGGCATGTGAAGCGTCTGGGGTAAACCATGGAAAGCTGTGTAGGTATGTATATTTGCGTGTGTGGACGTATGTATATACATGTGTATGGGGGTGGGTTGGGCCATTTCTTTCGTCTGTTTCCTTGCGCTACCTCGCAAACGCGGGAGACAGCGACAAATCAAAAAAAAAAAAATATCTATGTATATATATATATATATATATATATATATATATATATATATATATATCTTTCATACTATTCCCCATTTCCTGCATTAGCGAGGTAGCGTTAAGAACAGAGGACCGGTCGTTTGAGGGAATGTCCTCACTAGCCCCCTCTGTTCCTTCTTTTTGGAAAAAAAAAAAAAAAAAAAGAAAAAGAAACGAAAATGGAAGCTAAACCTTGCGTAAAGAAATGGAGAATCGTCCAGTTTCATATTCTTTAAATCCACAGTTCATACCGTTCATAGAAGGCTTTAAAACTATAGCATATTTGTGTTATAGTTTTGGGAGTCATTTCCTTGTTTTGGATGTATGTGCACCCCTTTATATTTCATTTATTTAAAAAAAAATCTACCGTAATGTCATTCATGTTTTTTTTCTTTTTCTTTACAGTATGTCCGTAACCCTGACAGACACCCTTCAGCAAACAGACCACAAGTCTCAGAGGTAAGACTTTCTTATGTAATTCATGTATTTATCCACACACTCGGCACGCTAGTCTTTCACATATATCGTTCATTGTTTTTACGTGTGCTGCCACAAAGGTGGTGCAGACAAGCCTCATGGGCGACCCGACACAGGTGGGGAGACACTACAACATCCTTGGTCGGAACCTCTCCCGCAAATTACATCACTATGCAAATTTTATGACTCGTGAACGAGGCCTTGGAAAGGATCAGATGTCTATATATAGGCTGCTAATTTACCGGTAGGTTTACACATCCAGGAAGAGCTGTTCTTGTGTCCCTCCCTCATCCTGATGTTGAAATGTTTGTTTGCAATAGTTTTATCACCGGCAACTATAGAAGAGCATCGTTATAGTTCGTAATACTATCTCTTTTAAGGCGAGATGCAAACTAACGATACAGAGAACATGAACGTTTAAAAAATGCTGAACGTAGTGAGTGGGCCTTTTTGATCTACCCATAATGGGTTTTACATGATGAGGCCTCTGGCCTCTCCTCGTAATCAAGCTCACTTGATTCTAGTACCATCTTTGTTGCCCTCCATTATACTTGCGTGTGTTAGTTAAGCATGGCATTCGATATGAGAAGTATACAAGTATAGTTTTGGCTTGATATATAATATATGAACAGTTTACTGATTAAATTCCATATCCATGAACTTAAATGCAATTATATTATTTGGCAGTAGACAATCTCTTTTACAGTTCTCTTCATGAGGGGCTTTGGTGAAAGGTTAGATATAATGTTGATACCCAATTCCCCATCACACAGATACTATCTCCAGTTTATTTCTTGCTGTATAGTATTCATATCAAAGCCCTCTTTCACAGTAGCACATCCTAGTGACTTTTCATTTACTCAGGCTGAATTCATTACCTGTGGATCACAAACTTCTTGAATTTGTTTAAATCTTGTAAACGGACCACTCTTTACTTCTCTCATGACTTTGCCATCACCACGAACATATTCAGATGGGCATCCAAGCTTTTTGACAAGCCATTTACATAGATTCAGAAGAGCAAAGTCCCAGGACTAACCCCTGTAGAATGTCAGTGTTGAACCCATCCTGTTTAGAGAGAACGCTGACTTGTCTTGTCCATTTCTACCGGGATAAATTTGTATCTGTTAAAGAAGTCTCCCTGTTATTTCTGACTAAAGAAACAGCAGTGTCAAGTGCTTTCCAGAGTTGAGACACACACAATTTATTCAATCTCCTCGTCAAAAATGAATCTTCTACTCTCACAGAGACAAGAAGTTTGTTACACATGACCTTTTCCTCTCTCAAACATGTAGTCTTTCCTTTTCAAGTAGTCATCCACTTCCTTTCTAATTCTCTTTTTCACTTTACAGACATTCATTACACAACCCGTATTTCATTGTAAGTTGAGTCTCCTTTCTTAAGAAGAGGAATGACATTTGCCTCTTCCATTCCATTGGTACTCTACTGACTTCTTGAACAACAGTTCATGTGGCATGTCAAGCATATCTGAATGCTTCACCATACATAGAAACTTTATCAGTAACACAAGCCTTATATGGATCAAGACCCTTTAGTGGTCAGTTAACATCTTTTTAAGGTGAGGTATTTCAGTGCTTTTCAAAACCTTCCTATTACATCTCACTGGTGTTGGGAGTATAGTGTCCAGTGAAAAAACTGCTGAACTTGTCATTCAGCTCCTCGCATGTCTTTATTTCATGTGCTACAACTGTTTCTCCTGATTACCTTAGCTTGACTGGGTACTCTTTAACTGACAGTTTATTTCTAAGAAATTTATAGAAAAGCTATGAATTATCTCCTCCCTTGTTCTCAGTATTATTTTCAGGCAAAGTCTGGTACAACCTCTCTCCTTATGTAATCATGAACACTAATGAGTCAAATAAAACACATTTGTTTATAAAATATAATACAAGTAAAATACAACAAAAGGTCCATCACAGCAAATAACACTGATAGAAGAAAAATACATCAAAATTATTCATACATTGAAACCCAATCTAGAATCTACCTGTCAGTTTTACTTTTTTTACCCATTCTCTACTTCAGCTTTCTAATATCCACATTTTATCATTTCCTTCACCTAAACATGCAAAGTTTTTGTACATTTACAAAAGTTGTTTTCATCCCTTTTTCATACTTGACCGTCATTTCTCACATTTGTGAGGTAGTGCCAGGAACAGACAAAGAAAGTAGCTGTCGTGTGTAGTGCACCAAATGATAGTTATATCATATATATATATATATATATATATAAATTTCTGTATATCATAGAGGAGACTTGTGTGAGGAAGTACCAAGGGAGATTGAGTGCAGAATGGCAAAAGGTGAGAGCAAATGACGTAAGGGAAGTGAGGGAGGAATGGGATGTATTTAGGGAAGAAGTGATGAAGTGAGAAGGAGATGGAGTGAGTACTTTGAAGGCTTGTTGAATGTGTTTGAGGATAGAGTGGCAGATGTGCGAATGAGAGGGTCAAGGAGAATGGTTTGGTAAACAGAGAAGAGGTAGTGAAAGCTTTATGGAAGGTGAAAGCTGGCAAGGTGGCTGGTTTGAATGGCATTGCAGTGGATTTATAAAAAAGGGGGTGACTGTGTTGTTGATTGGTTGGTAAGGATATTCAATGTGTGTATGGACCATGGTGAAGTGCCTGAGGATTGGCGGAATACATGCATAGTGCCATTGTACAAAGGCAAAGGGGATATAAGGTGAGTGTTCAAATTACAGAGGCATAAGTTTGTTGAGTATTCCTGGGAAATTATATAAAAAGGTATTAATTGAGAGGGCAAAGGCATGTACAGAGCATCAGATTGAGGAAGAGCAGTGTGGTTTCAGAAGTGGTAGAGGATGTGTGGATCAGGTGTTTGCATTGAAGAATGTATGTGAGAAATACTGAGAAAAACAGATGGATTTGTATGTAGCATTTATGGATCTGGAAAAGGCATATGATAAAGATGCTTTATGGAAGGTTTTAAGAGTATAAGGCATGGGAGGTAAGTTGCTGGAAGCAGTGAAAAGATTTTACCAAGGATGTAAGGCATGTGTACAAGTAGGAAGAGAGGAAAGTGATTGGTTCCCGGTGAATGTCGGTTCGCAGCAGGGTGCGTGATGTCTCCATGGTTGTTTAATTTGCTTATGGATGAGTCAGTTATTGTTCACTGATGATACAGTGCTGGTAGCTGATTCAGGTGAGAAGCTGCTGAAGTTGGTGACTGAGTTTGGTAAAGTGTGTGAAAGAAGAAAGTTGAGAATAAATGTGAATAAGAGCAAGGTTAAGTTCAGTAGGATTGAGGGACAAGTAAATTGGGAGGTAAGTTTGAATGGAGAAAACTGGAGGAAGTGAAGTGTTTTAGATATCTGGGAGTGGACTTAGCAGTGGATGGAACCATGGAAGCAGAAGTGAGTCACAGGGTGAGGGGAGGGGGCAAAGGTTCTGGGAGCATTGAAAAATGAGTAGGAGGAGAGAACGTTATAGAGAGCAAAAATGGGTGTTTGAAGGAATAATCATTCCAACAATGTTATATGGTTGTGAGGAATGGGCTATAGATAGGGTTGTGTGGAGGAGGGTGGATGTGTTGGAAATGAAATGTTTGGGGACAATATGTGGTGTGAGGTGATTTGATCGAGTAAGTAATGAAAGGGTAAAAGAGATATATGGTAATAAAAAGAGTGTAGCTGAGAGTGCAGAAAAGGGTGTGTTGAAATGGTTTGGACACATGGAGAGAATGAGTGAGGTGGAGGGAAGAAGGAGTGGAAGACCAAATTGGAGATGGAAGGATGGAGTGAAAAAGATTTTGACCGATCGGGGCCTGAACATACAGGAGGGTGAAAGGCGTGCAAGGAATAGAGTGAATTGGAACAATGTGGTATACCGGGGTCTACGTGCTGACAGTGGATTGAACCAGGGCATGTGAAGCATCTGGGAGTAAACCATGGAAAGGTCTGTGGGGCCTGGATGTGGAAAGGGAGCTGTGGTTTTGGTGCATTACACATGACAGATAGAGACTGAGTTGAATGAATGTGGCCTTCTTTGTCTTTTCTTGGTGCTACCTTGCTGGTGTGTGTGTGTGGGGTGGGGTGGGTGGGATTTCACGTGTGGTGGGGTGGCGACAGGAATGGATGAAGAAAGCAAGTATGAATATGTACATGTGTGTATATATATATATATATATATATAAATCTGCGTATGTATACGTTATGTATACGTTGAAATGTATACGTATGTATGTATATATATGCATGCATGGGCATCTATGTATGTACATGTGTACGTGGGGGGATTTCATGTGTGGTGGGGTAGCGACAGGAATGGCTGAAGAAAGCAAGTATATGTGTGTATATATATATATATATATATATATATATATATATATATATATATATATATATATATATATATATATATATATATATATATCTATGTATGTATATGTAATGTATATGCTGAAATGTATATGTATGTATATATGCATGTATGGGCGTTTATGTATGAACATGTGTACGTGGGTGGAGCCATTCCTCGTCTGTTTCCTTGTGCAACCTTGCTGACGTGGGAGACAGCGATTAAGTATAATAAAAAGATAAATAAAAAGATGTATATCATATTTGTTCACTGCTTCTCACATGAGCAAGGTAAGCATCCAGAACAGATAAAGAATGGTCTCCACTATCTGGGTGTCATGAATATTACATCAAAACCAGAGCCAAGTCCAACAGACTTTTGTTTGGTTTCCCTTGACTGCCTCATGTGCCCAGGTTCAGCTACCCCATCACCCTACTTCTCCATCTTCTGAAAGAGTTTACGGATGAGTAAAATAAAACCAGAAAAGTTGTTGGTGGCATTAAGCCTGTCTTCCAGCTCTTGCAAATTAGACAATTCAGGGTCAGAATTTAACAGACGATAGTTCTCTCCAGCCAGGGTCAGCTCCAGCATATACTCCTTGTCAGGTTTTGATCGATTTACCTGAAATAAATAAGAAATCCACAATTATATACTTGGTTTTTCCTAGCATTACCTTCCTTTAAACCCTTTCTTTTGTGTCTAAGTCATCCTTCCACCAAAATTACTTAATTTCTACCTGTCTATTAACAACGATAAATACCTTCACCTTTGTACAGCAGTGCAATTCACTAAAATTCATATTTCACACAATGGTCCCTGAACATCATATCAAATCCCCTGAGTCTCATACCCTTCCTGCACACACTCACTACTTCAACTAGTCCTTCCTCTCTACTTCTGTTCTTTCTGTATTTTTTTTTACACTTACCTAAAATGCCAAAGCCATTTTGTTCACCTTCATTCTCTTACAGAAACCATACCTCAGCACTTTACCCTTTATCATAGCATCTAATCCTGAACTACCATGAAAAGTTACAACAGCTGCTGCTGTATAGTCTTGGAAGAGAAAGATATATAAAAACTAAAGCATCGCAGCAAACTTAAAATGGTTTGGTTCTACGAGATGTATGGCAGCTGGTAGGTTAAATGTGTATGTTGGTAAAATTAAGTTGTGAAGAGGTCAAGTATTTAATCTGTTATGGGCCAGAGGTAAATTTGATGAAAATGCAAGGGCAATGCCTTTCTGAAACTTGCTGTTACTATGTGTAAATGACTTCCCACAGGAACTTTAATCATGCTCAAAAATATTTGCAGATGATGCTAACCTTAATGGGAAATGAATTCAGGACTGTGACACTCTACAAAGAAACCAAGACAGGCCTAAACATTGGTCGGATGCAGTCTTAATAAAAATCCATTTTACCAAGTGAAAAGTGGAAAAGGTGAGACAAAGGTTAAGACATCAGTCTGCCATAAGAAAATTACAGGAATCTACTTGTGAGATGGATTATAGGCTGATGTAGTACTAAGCATGTCACAAAAGATCGACATGAGGAAAGGTGTACCTGAATCAAACTATACAAGTCGATGTTAAATTCCTGCTAGATAAGGTCTTCTGTATGGCAACATTAACTTTACCTGATTAAGAAGAGAGAGGTGTAGTACCCCCTTAATACCTCACATGCTCTCCACAGCAGTATTAAAGCAAAAGACCAGGAGTAAATTTAGCCAGTGGATATCAGAACACCTCAGCCATTCTAATAAAGATATGCAAGTATAGTTAAATACAAAGTTTCCAGTTTCATGCAAAGGATTAGCCACCCACAACTTCTCAGTTCTTTCATACACATTATTTTACTGCCTACTCAGACGTTGACAGTGAAATTATGTTTGTCTCCTTAGAAAAGAACACTGGTTACCTATACGCCTAAGTTCAGCTTTTAAAACCATCAACTGGTTCCTTTCCATTCGAGTATAGGAACTCATTCTTACTGTTCTGCAAGAACAATCCCAAAGTTATTCAATATTTTGGGCCCATTCTATAATTTGTATTCTACATGTAGCCTTGGAAAGGCTTAAATATGAAGAGATTATAACTGAAATGTCAACATTCAATAATATACAGATAACAAACTTAAAAAAAAAAAAGGAAAATGGAGACAATGCAGTACATTCAATAATATACAGATAACAAACTTAAAAAGAAATGAAAAATGGAGACAAAGCAGTACAGTTTACTACTAACCTGAGTGAAAATGAAGACAAGGGTATCATGGTTGGTCCGTTTAATATCCAAACCCAGGTGAGTGCGGAACAGCTGTGCCCCACGTTCAATGTTGCTCATGCATTCCTGCAGGAATATTTCATGTGAACAACTGAAGACTAAGTTTATGTATCTCAGATCATAAAGGGGTAAATGCCTACATCTTAATTATATCTCTTAATAGACTTATTTTCAAAGGAAAGTATGGAAGAGCTTGTTGAAAGGAATACTGCAACACAACAAAACTTATGTACAGTTTACAAGGATATGTAATAGCAAAATGAAAGGCATAATGCAGGATGTAGCTATATTTTTTAAGGTCTGGATTTGAATTACTAGAAATCAAAATGGGAATATGGATATGAGGAGACAACTAAAAATACTGAGGAGGAGTTCTGGGATTATATGGGCATAATGAAATGATGATTTCTCTTTATTTGTAGTAAAAAAAAGTGGGAGAAGGAGCCAAGAGTAAGATAAAGGAAAAGGCTAAGATGATGCAACAGCTGAGATATGCACAAAGATCAATATTATAAATATGTATAATGATGGTAACTGAGGAGAATCATCTCAAGTTTTCTTATTCATTCCAAAGCACCAAACCATTCTTATGTTGCCTCAGTAAACCAACATGGTACCAGTACATTCTGTAACTTCAGTGCAATTAAGGCATTAAAGACCATGAGCTCACTTGCTTCCTCAACCCCTCTATGGATTAAACAGACAGCAAGAACACAAGACAAATTATCTCTTTCATCATGTTCTTCCATTATGCTAATGACAGGTCAATAATACAAAATACCAAGACATTTATTTTTCTCATATAATATTTATCTCATCTGGTTATTTGTTCAGATGTGGATATAGCAGTAAACCATAATACAAAAAACATACTTCCTCATTATCATCTATCTCACCTGGTTTTTTTGCTCGCTTTCCTCTACTCTTTGCTCCTTTTCTTTCACACTCTGTTCAACTTCAGTTAATTTCTCTTTCAGAACATCTCTATCTTGGGTCTGAAAAAATATACATTAAAGATATTCAAAATGAAACTTTGATCTTTCTAATATCTACTTGCATTATCCTACCATAGTGAGGTAGTGTAGAGAAAAAGACATCAAGGAAACAACCTCACCCAGCACTTTCATATATTTCTTCTTTCAGAAAGTGATAATACAAGAGGTTAGTCTATTTTTTCCTCTACCCATAGAGATATTATATAACTTATTTACCTAATTCACATACATCTGAACCCAAACAGAAAGTTAAGATAGCCTGAATAAAAAATTAATAAGTAAATTAATATGTAAATACATAAACACATCAAGAAATATGACTGATACTATCTATCAAGCCATTTATGTTTCTGCTATAACATATTCCATGCATTCAGATCCCTCCTAATACTGTAGGTTCAAGCTGACATACAGGCAAGAAAGGCAGAATTTCATTTACTGGAGTGTGTCAAGAAATAATTCCATGTATATTAAGACCTAGCTAAATAAAAACTTTTCTATTATTCTCAATCTTCAAAAACATTGGGAAACAATGAAACACCAACTTTCTCATTTATGGCCATAGTAATATCCTCAAGATCTTGTTTCAAACTCTGGATCTCACGTCCAGCTCGATCTTTGTCTCCATGAACAGAATTAATATCTTCTCGTATACCCTCAATTTTCTGTTGCAATGTTTTCATATCATCTGAAAAGAAAAATAATATGTGATGCATTATCCATCAAGATAAAAGTGAAAGAAGTCTACCCATGAATCTCCTTAGTGTCACAAACAATGACAGAGGAATAGGTTTGGAGGGCTGAAAATCCCTACCTCATAAGGGAAACAAAAAGAGCCAAGACAGAATTTCTTCTCAGTCAGTCATTTGCTTCCAGCACTATCTCGCTGAGGAAGGAAAGGGCAATAGGAAATAAAAACTTACTGTTTGGCAGTATGCATTTGATCCATCGCATGCAGATGGGAAGGGAGTCTAGCTACAAAACATAATTTAACATATCATAATAGAGTATACAAAAGAACAGTATGTCTTTTCACAGGACACATCCAGCTTGTTCCATATACCAATCAAGACTATTTTACCAATAAAGGTAGCTCTTGTGATGGTTTTCTAAATGTATCACCTGCATTAACAAGCTTCATTTTACTCACAGCACTCATTTAATAATTTCTTTCAATAAATAAAGTGCATTACTTTAAATCTTTGAAGGTACTACTTACTGAAATGTTAATGAAGTATTAATGCTGCAAGTCTGTAGGCCCAATTAGTGAATAAAAGAATTAACAGAAATTGATGCCGTAGTCCAAATCCTTCTCTACTACTCGAGACAACAATAATTAGCAGCAGAAGAGATGTAACCGTAACTAAATATTAATTCAGATGTGTAGTAGAGCACACAAAATTACTACAGGGAAATGATAAACAAAACAACAAACACAATACCTTTTGCTTTGGTTATGAGGTCTTGGTAATGTTGAGTGCCATAGGTAATTTCACTCATGAAATATGATGTGAACTTCTGAAACGCTTTCTTGTTCAGAGACAATTTTTTGGTAAAGTTTTCATATTCTACTCCAAAATCTTTTATCTCAAAAGCCTGCATTGCCATTTTTGTTGGTATTTATCGTGTCAGCGGGTCCTGAAAAATACATGAAGTGCTTAAGCTTGTATCCTTGTTGTCAACTATAACAGACATTACAGTATATTCAAATTACTCATGCAAGGGATTACTTTTATCAACTCTTTTGGGAAAAAGTAAGATATGGTTCAAATGTAGTCATCAAGATGGTTAATGTAATCCCTAAAATTCTGATAGAGGTTTAAAAGCGTGGAGTTCCACTATCACTGCCTCCAACTCTAGTATACCTTGACGAATTGCTCGACAAGAAATCAGTCACAGTCAGACAATAGTTTGAGTGTGACTAATTACCTTTTGCCATGTGTTAAACAATGACAAGACTTGCCACCTACGTTTAATCCCGATGCTTTGCAATATAGCTTCAGGTGCAGCACAACACAACCATACCTAACCTAGTAATGCTACTATAAGACATTTTCATTTGTCAGTTATATCTCCTACACGGTCATCAAACAGTATGGTAACCAATGGTAACTTAAGGGTGGGGTTCCGTGCTCAGGACGGCCAGCTTTTGAACCGTTGAAAATACTTGCAATTTTCTTTCCTTTTTAAGAATACGTTAACCTTCACAATAAGCTATTGTATCATCATGAGATGATCTGACTGAGTTAATTATACAGACATATCATAAACTGAGTCTACTGACTCGGAAAAAGAGCTGAGGGGAATTCTAGCCCAACTTACCACTTCACCGAGTTACTACTTGCCCATATGTATGCTGTTTTGATATGTGGAGAATCGAAATTCACATTCAGCCAACATCAATAGTACTCACAAGTGTAGCTACAATGTATAATAAGGTATTATTCAGTCTCCTTGACCAGTTAGATATTCAAATGGTAGCGTTAAAATTTGTAAACAAGGCGCAGTCAACCGACGCTGCCGCAAGGGGTCGCGTTCCAACCAAATAATAGGTTCGAGTTGTGTGATAATAAAGGCTTTAAATTTCTGAATATTGTTGGCAAGAATTATATCGGTGATCATTTAGTTGTAGAAGCTATGATATGGATTAGTCTAAGGGAAGTGTGCGGTGTATGGTGGGTATATTTATAGATTAAGCCCGACAAAGAATTCAGACTCTGATTTCTGTGTGTCCATTTTTGTTGCAGTTCGGGTAATGGCGGAGGCTCGTCTATTTTTTGTCTCTCATCATCAGTCCCAGGATGGGTGTGATTTGAATGGATCTTGTTGGAATGAGAACGAGATGTTTTAAGAGACTGTTTAGAATTCCTGGAAGTACTTTCCGAAAAAGCTTTGTATGTGAGTGGCGGAGGACAAGTACCACTAAATTCCATCCAGGGGGGCATTATTCCTCTTAGAAATGAATCTTTCTGTTTTACATCACCCCCTCTGAGATACCACAAGGGAAACGCATAGTATTTGTTCACATAAATACGTTGCACTTCTAAGCCATCAAATATGCAAGCGAAAATTATTTGTTGAGTGCGCATTTAAGCCATATTAAATGTATTAACTGAAGACCATTATAATTTTGCATTCCGTCTCTTCCAGTAATAGAAGAAAATAACTGTCCATTTAAAACCGTAGGCAAATGAGTGCAATCAAATAGAAAAAAAAGTTGTATTTGTTAAATTGACTCAAAGATCAGACATCTAACTGCGAAAAAATATGATTCTTCACTAAAACCTATTCGTCAGCAAACTTCCATGCCCATAGATGTCTCTTGTTCTTAAAAGATAACTCATTTTCGTGTCCATGCATTGTTCTTGGATATTTCACACCGTAGAGAACCTGCCATCAGATACGTCATGTATTTCCAGGTCTTCTTTCTCCTGCAGGATCAGGTATAACACACTCTTCCACTCAGCGCTTTACCTTCTGAAGTGACATACTGAGGAACATTTCAAGCGGGTCTGCACACTCCTTCAACACATATGGAGAAACATTATCAAGGACTATGAGTCTTGAATGGGTCAAGGCCCTGTACCTGTCTACTTGTATATTTTTATTTAGTAATTTCAAGTTTTTCTCAGTCCTCCTCTCCATTCCATCTCACTGGTGTTGGAGATATAGTGTCTTCCACCGCGGAAACACTGTTAAGTTTGTCATTCAGTGTTCGGAGGTTCCCTTGTGCTATGAGTGTCCTTTTTCTGTTCTGGTGGTCCCCTTTTGTCTTGCTGTGTTGTGTTGGAGATGACGTTTTACGATGGAAATGGCTCCATGTTGTGCTCATGGTTCTCTCGTGATGGAGGTGGAGTTTTGTTCTTTTGGATATCTCCTCGTGTTGTGATGGAGACGGCCTTGTGTTGTGCCCATGTGTTGCGATGGACATGGCCTTGTGTTGCCATGTTCTGTTGATAGTGGACGCATGCAGCATTTGAGCAGTGTTTGGGGCTGGTTTTATCGCACCCTGAACGCAGTTGTCTCAATGAATAAGAAAGTTATAAACTATTAAGCCCCCACCACAAACCCCCGGCTGGTGTGGTAAGACCCCACCACAGCTACCCATCCAGTTGGAGTAGATATCCAATACAATCACCCACTCCATCTAATGGGTTCTCTCCACAATATCCATCCACTCCAGTTGATAGAATAATTCCCCACCACAACTAACCCCACCAGCTGAAAACTTTCCACCACAACCCCCAATCCAATTGGTGAGGTAGTCCCCACCACAACTCCAGCTGATGAGGTAAGTCCCAACGATAGCCACCCACTCCAGTTGGGGTAAGTCCCCACCGTAATCCCAGCTGGTGAGATGAGTCCCACCACAATCACTCACACCAGCTGGTGGGGGTAAGTCCCAACATAGCTAACCCCTCCCAGATGGTGAGGTAAATCCCAACTACAACCACCTACTCCAACTGTTGGGATAAGTTCCCACCACAGCCTCAGCTGGCGAGGTGGTGCTTCCCCACCACTACTAGCCTCTTCAGGTCGTGGGGGTAAGTCTACCACAGCAACCCCCCCCCCTCCTCCCCTCCCCCTCCAGCGGGTAAGTTATATCCTCGCCAGCTGACTGGTAAGTTATTTGTTCGTACTTGCATGCTATAACCCCCCCCCCCCCCCCGCCCCCTTGATTGACTACATACCTTCCCCCTCCTTGGGGGGGCTAGACATGCGTCAGCACTTGCCTTCTCTCCACCCCCCCCCCCCCCACCCTTCCCCCCAACGCCCACGCCAGGTTAGATTCCCACCATTTCAGGCAGTGACAGCCGCGGCAGTGTAGTGCATGGTGGTGTGTCCAGTGAAATGTTCAGACAGTGCATGATGGTGTGTCCAGTGCAAGGTTCAGACAGTGGATGATGGTGTGTCCAGTGCAAGGTTCAGACAGTGCATGATGGTGTGTCCAGTGCAAGGTTCAGGCAGTGCATAATGGTGTCCTGTGCAAGGTTCAGGCAGTGCATGATGGTGTGTCCAGTGCAAGGTTCAGGCAGTGCATAATGGTGTCCTGTGTGTCCAGTGCAAGGTTCAGGCAGTGCATGGTGGTGTGTCCAGTGCAAGGTTCAGGCAGTGCATAATGGTGTCCTGTGCAAGGTTCAGGCAGTGCATGATGGTGTGTCCAGTGCAAGGTTCAGGCACTGCATGATGGTGTGTCCAGTGCAAGGTTCAGGCAGTGCATGATGGTGTGTCCAGTGCAAGGTTCAGGCAGTGCATGATGGTTTGTCCAGTGCAAGGTTCAGGCACTGCATGATGGTGTGTCCAGTGCAAGGTTCAGGCACTGCATGATGGTGTGTCCAATGCAAGGTTCAGGCAGTGCATGATGGTGTGTCCAGTGCAAGGTTCAGGCAGTGCATGATGGTGTGTCCAATGCAAGGTTCAGGCACTGCATGATGGTGTGTCCAGTGCAAGGTTCAGGCACTGCATGATGGTGTGTCCAGTGCAAGGTTCAGGCAGTGCATGATGGTGTGTCCAGTGCAAGGTTCAGGCAGTGCATGATGGTGTGTCCAATGCAAGGTTCAGGCAGTGCATGATGGTGTTTCCAATGCAAGGTTCAGACAGTGGATGATTGTATGTCCACTGAAGGTTCAGACAGTGCAGGTGGAAGGTCAGACAGTGCATGGTGGTGAGTCTACTGCAAGGTTCAGACAGTGCATGATGAAACACCTACTGCCGGGCTGAGGCAGTATATGACAGTGGTGTTGTCAGTAGTGGTAGCCTGAGTTATGACTGGTGTTGTCAGTAGTGGTAGCTTGAGTTATCACAGTGGTGTTGTCAGTAGTGGTAGCCTGAGTTATGAGAGTGGTGTTGTCAGTAGTGGTAGCCTGAGTTATGAGAGTGGTGTTGTCAGTAATGGTAGCCTGAGTTATGACAAGTGTTGTTGTCAGTAGTGGTAGCCTGAGTTATGACAGTTCTAGTCATCGTTCGTAAGTAGCCTGTGTCAGACTCGTGAAGGCTATTTTGCCAATAACGACCATGACACGATGCTTGAAGTACCAAAGTACATATTGCAAGTAAATACGCCATCATTCACAAGTAGATGCAATATATATATATATATATATATATATATATATATATATATATATATATATATATATATATATATATATATATATATATCCCTCCACACTGTCAAAATATCATGTTTATTTTGGTTAGTTCATAGACCCCCTTTCAGCGCACCCTCATCTTAGCTCTACCCTCATCCTCGCGAAACCCTTCCGGTTAGTTCAAAGGCCATCTTCACTAAGCTCTCATCTTCACTACACACTCTCATCTTTACTACGCCTTCGACACGACTGACTTCTCATAGGCCACTTTCGACACGACATCGACACGACTGGACGTTAGTGAAGATGCATTGACCAGATCCTTACAGGTCAGGTTACATACATCTTCACTAAGTAACCGGGATGAGGGTGTCTGATTGTTCCAAAGTTGAGAAATAGTAATGAGAAAGAGAAACAAGACAAAACATTTACTTCCAGCGGAGGGAAACATAAACAGGAAGAGTTGAAGAGTTTCTCAGACCCAAAGGAACAAACATCCCATGCTACTGAAACAAGTTTCGAAACCCATGAACAAAATTCAACTCAGAGAAGTTTGATCCACTAACTGTTTTGCTGTTCCACTGTGAGCATATAGGACCGGTGAAATATTGATAACTGGTGAATTGAAGTTTCATATGAGATTATGGGTTCATGGACTACTTTTACGTCCTCTTTATAGCTGGAAAATTGTGTCGTTTATCATCGTAAAGACTCTGGCCGACGACAGAGCATCTTGCAGATACTTCGCCATGAAGGCATTTGCTGAACGCCACTCCCGCCTTACCGTTACCCTGTGCATGATCTTGGCCTTCCTCCTTGTACACAACTTCAGCACTTACGACCTGAAGCAGATGAGGACTCCCTCGCCAATGGCTGCTGTGGGTGACGGAAGGAGCTCCCTGGAGGCTCCCGCCAGCACAGGACCCTCCCAGGTCCTGTCGGATGGTACTACAAGAAACTCAACTTGGAAGATGGTTCTTTTCTGGAGCCGATGGTTCAACAGCGACTGGTCAGGAAGGTTTGTTGCAAATGAGTTGATCTCTGTTACGGGTGTCACGCACACCCTCAGCAAACGCTTGCAAGATTTGTGTTCATCGTTGTTCCTCCGCACTCTCCCAGGCACTAGTTCTCGTCCACCCTGCAGTACTTGTTCCCCAGCACCAGTTCTAGCTGTCCTGCAGCAGTTGTTCACCAATAGTTCCCATATTATTATTATTGTATTATTATCATCATAATTACTAGCTCGCAAGGCCCGCGGGGTCTTCCAAGCTAGGCTTGCCGACGGCTTCGACGACACTATATATATATATATATATATATATATATATATATATATATATATATATATATATATGCAACTTAACTCGCTTTGCTCAATTTTTCTTTCGTTTTGAAGGAGAACAACGAAAAATGTTAGCCAAGAGATTAGCAATGTGAAACAATGGAATAAAACACCTCTTAGTATTCCCCTTACCTCAAGTAATGCCCAGGGTCCCACCTGTCACTTATCAGATCTAGAAACCATTCCATCATTTCAAGATTTTCAAACGCGTTTTTCCCCACAACCTTCGACCAAAATGATATAGAATTTGAGGCAATTCCACACACCACCAGTGATTAGAGTCCAGTATCATTTTTATGATTATTGAATACTGACACACGTGAGATGATGTGCGGGCCGGCAAGGGAGGTCAGATGTGTTAAGTAGCAAGTCAGGTGTGTTGGCGGTCTACAATGGTCTCGGGTCAATTTGAACAACGGTGCATCGCCCAACCCGCGCCTGCGCGTTTTCGCCTCTCATGCTTTATATGAGATCTTATGTTAACATTGCTCACCACTGGAACCTGTTATGACCGTTACTCTCTCTCTAGGGTTGCCATCTAGGGAGCCAGGTTTTCCATGCAGAAAAGGGGGTCAAAATTTGGACGTCTTGAAGCTTAAAAGGCGCAACTATAAGCTCACACACACGCTCAACAAAAAAATTGTATAAAGGTCGCCTTCCCCAAATATGTTTTACGCTTGATTTATGAATCGGATCAGCTGAGGAAACAGTTTAGATCAAAAAGGTATCTGATTTTGATGGCCATATTACCCCGGTAGACAATGGCTTTCAGTTTTCTGACCCGGGTGCACAGCCATATACACGCACAGGTGCAGTCGGACTAGGCTATACCGTAGATATGGTTTTGAACATCACACAAAGCATCTTTTACTCCTCCACTTCAGTAACGGCTTTACTTGAAAGTTCTTTGTTTCATGTTTGTTGTAATCACAAAATCCTTGGATCAAAATTAATGAATCTCCTCTCTCTCTTTCTCTCTCTCTCCCTCTCTCTCTCTCTCTCTCTCTCTCTCTCTCTCTCTCTCTCTCTCTCTCTCTCTCTCTCTCTCTCTCTCTATTTATATATATATATATATATATATTATATTTTTTTTTTCTTTCAAACTATTCGCCATTTCCCGCGTTAGCAAGGTAGCGTTAAGAACAGAGGACTGGGCCTCTGATGGAATATCCTCACCTGGCCTCGTTCTCTGTTCCTTCTTTTGGAAAATTAAAAAAAAAACGTCCCTCCCCTCCCTTCCTCACTCGTCCTGTTTTGTGTACCAACTTCTCCCGGGCGACGCCAAGCGTTTCCAACAACATAAGACAATCGAGGTCCCTCCCTCCACTATTAGTTCTCCCCCAGGCTTATTTATACACATCATTTACTTTACAGTTACATTTCCTTATATATATATATATATATATATATATATATATATATATATATATATATATATATATATATATATATATATATATTATTTATTATTTATTATTTATTTTGCTTTGTCGCTGTCTCCCGCGCCTGCGAGGTAGCGCAAGGAAACAGACAAAAGAAATGGCCCAACCCACCCCACACACACATGCACACACACACACACACGTCCACACACGCAAACATACACACCTACACATCCCAACGTACACACATATATACACACACATATACACACATGCACACAATCACACTGTTTGGTCCTACTCACCCCCATCGCCACCCCGCCACACACAGAATAACATCCCCCTCCCCCCTCATGTGCGCGAGGCAGCGCCAGGAAAAGACAACAAAGGCCCCATTCGTTCACACTCAGTCTCCAGCTGTCATGCAATAATGCCCGAAACCACAACTCCCTTTCCACATCCAGGCCCCACAGAACTTTCCATGGTTACCCCAGACGCTTCACATGCCCTGATTCAATCCATTGACAGCACGTCGACCCCGGTATACCACATCGTTCCAATTCACTCTGTTCCTTGCACACCTCTCACCCTCCTGCATGTTCAGGACCCGATCGCTCAAAATCTTTTTCACTCCATCCTTCCACCTCCAATTTGGTCTGCTACTTCTCGTTCCCTCCACCTCTGACACATATATTCTTTTTTGTCAATCTTTTCTCACTCATTCTCTCCATATAACGAAACCATTTCAATACACCCTCTTCTGCTCTCTCAACCACACTTTTTTTGTTACCACACATCTCTTTTACCTTTTCATTACTTACTCGATCAAACCACCTCACACCACATATTGTCCTCAAACATCTCATTTCCAGCACAACCACTCTCTCCGCACAACCCTATCTATAGCCCACGCCTCGCAACCACACAACATTGTTGGAACCACTATTCCTTCAAACATACCAAGTTTTGCTATCGGAGATAATGTTCTCGCCTTCCACACATTTTTCAAAGCTTCCAGAACTTTCGCCCCCTCCTCCACCCTGTGACTCACTTCCGTTTCCATGGTTCCATCCGCTGCCAGATCCACTCCCAGATATCTATAACACCTCACTTCCTCCAATTTTTCTCCATTCAAACTTACCTCCCAGTTGACTTGTCCCTCAACCCTAGTGTACCTAATAACCTTGCTCTTATTCGCATTTACTCTCATCTTTCTTCTTTCACACACTTTACCAAACTCAGTCACCAGCTTCTGCAGTCTCTCACATGAATCAGCCACCAGCACTGTATCATCAGCGAACAACAACAGACACTTCCCAAGCCTTCTTATCCACAACAGACCATACTTGCCCCTCTCTCCAGAACTCGTGCATTCACCTCCCTAACAACACCATCCATAAACAAATTAAACAACCTTGGAGACATCACGCACCTCTGCCGCCGCAAACCGACATTCACTGAGAACCAATCACTTTTCACTGCTTCCAGCAACTTGCCTCCCACACCATATACTCTTAATACCTTCCACAGAGCATCTCTATCAACTCTATCATATACCTTCTCCAGATCCATAAATGCTACATACAAATCCATTTGTTTTTCTATTTCTCACATTCATTCTTCAAAGCAAACACCTGATCCACACATCCTCTACCACTTCTGAAACCACACTGCTCTTCCCTAGTCTGATACTCTGTACATGCCTTCACCCTCTCAATGAATACCCTCCCATATAATATCCCAGGAATACTCAACAAACTTATACCTCTGTAATTTGTAATGAATATATATACACATATATATAGCGTAGACATATATACATTTTCATGCTTGCCTCCATCCACACCTGGCGCAACCCCGCCCTACTGGAGACAGCATCGCTACCCCCTCTTTCAGCGAAGCCGCGTATATTTGGTGTTCACTTTCTTTTATTTTCTTATCTTTGCTTATCAGAGACACAGACGAATGTGTGTTAGATTTCCAATGTTGTCTTCCACGTTTATTCTTGATGATCGAGGACTCAATATCATAAAGCACTGAGAATATCCGGAGTTGGACAAACATGAAATAGTTATCATAGTATTTCACATGAGGAAAAATGTGTCTAGGTTCAGGTGTGGCCGTAGGACTCCTGAATTTATCATTGGTGACAGCGGTGGGTCGGAGGTAGTCAGATGCCTGGGAACGTGAGGTGAATTTGGTTTCTGCTGCAGGTGTCCTCTGGCTGGAGAATATATGTACGCCTGCATATACATACAAATATAGTTTTAGTTTCATAGATTTCGTTGTGTCCTTTTTTCCCTGTAGTCATGATTGATCTTTGCAATGCTTTATTTGGTGCTGGTATCGAGATGTCATTTTAGGACGACGTTATACCGCTCTGTCACACATCCTTATTGTTCGCTGTTGACGTTATACCACTCTGTCACACATCCTTATTGTTCGCTGTTGACGATATGATGCAAGCTGTCAGCTAGTCATTCCAACATATTGCCGAGTGCTTTGAAGTTTACAAACTTCAGTGAGTATTTTGAAGAACGGTTAAATGTGTCAGGTGATAAGGAAGAAGATATGGGATTGCACGGGATAATTAGGTATGTAGAACGAGAGTCAAGCAAATGGGAAAAAGAAAAGAGGTGATTAAAGACTAGTATAAGTTGTTGTGGCAAAACTGTTGGAGGGGATGGGATCTGCACTTTCTGTATTACTTGAGATAAGGTGCCAGAGGAATGGTAGATTATCTATATAACGTCAGTGTATAAAGGCAAGGGTGGAGAAATCACATGCTCGAAGTATGCGTGGCAAGTTGTATGGGCAAGTGTTGATTGACATGCATATAGCATGAAACTGGGTAGGAACGATGACTTTAAGAACACTAGGGGATGTGTAGACCAGGTATTTGATTGGAGACAAAGATTACTTGTATATAGGATTATTGGTATGTGATTAGATTGGTCATGGTCATCCCCTACTATCATAGTTTTAGAAGTCATATACTCCCCTGACAGTAAACCAACCTCGAAACAAACCCCATACCTCCTCTTTAGTGAACTATTTAAGATTTCTCTATGTTCTTTGAGCACAAAGGGTTTGATTCCATCGAGTCTAATTCCTACATAGGTTCCTAGTATGTCACCCCCATCCCAGGGGCTTCTGAGTCTTCTGTCTCCTATAAAGAACATCAAAATTCGATATCCAGTACTTGACATATACCGTCATCTGTGTCCGTAACTCTGCCATTTGAGATGCCACAGGGATGACAGTATCAAGGGACGTGTCTTCGCACTGACTCTGACACGGTCTGGTTCTTGACTATACCCACAGGTTCCGTGGCTCGACCAGTCGATTACTGCGAGAGGAGGGTTGTCCCAGCTGGCGTTGTCACTTCACCTACAACCGATCGCTCCTGCAGGGCGCCGACGCTGTCCTCTTCCGTGCCGATGAGTGAGTCCCCCCTCGCTTGACCCTTCTGGGAGGGGGATTTGTGTCGTGCCTGAGCAGTTGCTACGACCCTTTGTCGGTTCTCTTAAAGTGTGAGGGAGTTTTCATTGAGTGGTCGTTACGGCGGGAGTGTCAGTTATAGCGTCATGATGGTCATTATAATTGTTATAGTGTTTGAATTGTTGTTTTAGTGACTGAGTACTTATAGTACCCAACTCGTTATACTACGAGAATGCTACCGTTCTTAAAACGGATTTTGATGTGTCTAGGTCGTCATACCATTTGAATAAATGCTATAGTGCTTAGATAATCATTACATTGTTCTGACGATCGTTTTGGCCTCTAATTGGTTGTTAGATGGTACGAGTGGTTTCTACAGTGTCTAGTTTCAGAAAGTGGTCTTGGTGGCCTCTGAGCGATCTGCATGGTATCTGACTGGTCGTATGATGTATGGGTCATTGATATCGTATGGGTCATTGTATAATGCATGGCTCATTATATGATGTATGGGGCATTATATGATATATGAGTCACTGATACTGTATGGGTCATAGTATAATGTATGGGCATAATATGATGTATGGGCCATTATATGACGTAATTGCCATTAGAGTCTCTAGAGTGGTCTGGTTTAGTGTGTCATCAAGGTTCATATAGGGAGGAGAACAACAGAATCAACCATGGTGTACCTTCGGGAATGTCCTTGTATCGAGGTTGCCAGGTAAGGTCGCGGGGGTCAGACAGCCACATAATGTGGGTTCCCTGACGGCGACAGGTACCCCTGGAGGAGGCTGCCCACGAGACGGGTGCCCCCGGACCAGCGGTGGGTGCTGGTGAACGTAGAGGCGCCCCCTGCAGCCGCACCCATCTCAGGCCCCAGCCAGAGGCAAGCCAGCGCTCTCATCAACTGGACAATGACCTACCACTCGCACTCCGACGTCGTCGCCTTCTACGGGTACTTCCTCTCCTACAATGTGTCTGTAAGGTAAAGTAACGCTCCTTTCTTGCAAAACGTCGAACAACATCCCAAACAGGAAGGCACCAAACAAGCGCTGGTCATTATATAGATCATCATGGTGTTCCTCACCTTTTGACATTCATCTTTTTTAACATGATTTTCGTTTAAGATCCAACGTTCCTCCTTCTTCAGTGAAAAACTTAACGTCGCGTCGCAAACGCCGCGGAACACAAAGCCCTCCCCTGTAACTCCTTCATCAAGATCGTTTCCACATCCTGTTTTTTTTTTTTCCCCCGTTTGTCACTGCATTTGCGTTACTTGTCACTTGTGTGTCATGTTCCAACATTAATCATCTTGCTTCCCGAAGGATCATCATCAGGTTCGTGAATATCATCTCTTAGTATAAGTTTCATGCCAGTTACGCAAGGCTGCTCCTCACGTGTAGTGCAGTGATGAATCATTTTTTCTACGTTAGTGATATCCTGACTGACTTAAGGGAAATTGCTGTTTGTATATCATACGAATGTATAATAGTTGCCAGTTGCATCTGTAATATCATATATCTATTGTCCTCTCTCTCACGCGGGGCAGGCCTGTGCGACCCAACATGATATGGGAGCACTGGAAGGCGATGGACCAGCAGAGGGAGGCTTTGAAGCGGGGAGCCACCCTTCAGGAGGTGCTAGGACCCGCTTGGAGGAGCTTTGTCAACAAGACCCGGGTGGTGGCTTGGATGTCTAGCCACTGCAAAACCAGGTCTAGGAGGGAGGAGTACATCACACAGCTTGAGAAGTACCTACACGTCGACAAGTGAGTGGTACAAGACAAAGGGTGGAAGATAGGTGATGCCATCGAGTAGTAATGAGACGGAAAGGCTTGTAATTCCACCTTGTCTAATGAGATAGTTGGAAAAACCATCCCAGCTACGTGAGGAGAACTCATATAAAAAACCTCTGTATGTGTGAAACAGTTGAACACAGTAGATTACAGTCCCTGCACAACGCACCCACAGCTTTGAAAAAGCAGACTTGGTGATGATTATATGTCGTCCCTAGGATGGAATGAAGGATGTTGTTATACCCAACACGTTTGTTATTACAAAGTTGAATTATGGTGTTTTGAATGATTGAACAAAAGGGAAAAAAGTTTGACACTTAGTAGATGTAGGAAGAATTTGCCTTCTCAGCAACACTGAAATTAACCAAGTTATTGCCTTCCCACTCCGAGATGCTGCACAGGTCCGAACTGAGAGAGGAAATGTATTCAGTACGAAAAGGAGAACGAGCATTAGAAGGAGGGGATGGAAAATGTGTAAAGTAGAATCATACAGCTAAAGTTAGAGCGATGGGGCGATAGCTGGAAGGGTTAGTACGATCTCCTTTTATAGGGATTGGCTGCACCAAGGCATTCTTCCAAGAAGAAAAAAAAACTTGATTTTCTTTTTTGTTTGACAAATAGGCAATCAAGGATCTGAGTTTGCTTACAGGCACAGTCCCTCAAGATCCCGAGGAACTATAGCATCTGAGCCAAACGCCTTATCCTTTTGAAGGTAAGGAAGTAGTCGACAGACCATTCAAGTGAAAAACAGAGATGACAGAGGTTCATTGGGAGCAGATGGGGACGACGAATTAGAGGCATGATCATCCAGAGTTGAGTTAGAGGAAATTAACCTACCAAAAAAAGAAAGGTTTTACGTATTAAAGAGTTAGATTTATTAGATTATAAGAAAGGAGGAGAGGTTGAATTAGTGACGTTATTGTAGTTGCTCTTGGTGAAGAACCAGAGAGATTTGTCCATAGGTGAAGTCAGATTGCTTTTCGTGTAGGTGTTTGTGACTTGAATAACAGGGATTCAGCTGTGTTTCCGAGCAAAAATGAAAGCAGAATGGGAATTAGGGGAAGGGAAGAGTTTCAAGGCCCAATACGCTCTTATCCATGATGTAACAGACATCAGCGGAGGAGCAGTCAAAACATAACGAGGGGGGGGGGGGAGAAAGATCTAGTACCCCAGCATAAATAACATCTGCTACACGTTCAGCACAGCATGAGGCATCCCGGACTGCCAAGTAATACCCGTCCTAGGAACGGCAAGTGTTTTGAATTCTAAAATAATGACCTGAGATGCCCTAGTCGTACTGTAAGGACAACAAGGGTCTTGAGGAGACTGACCTGAGCTGCCTTGGCTGTAATGCAGGTACGGCAGTTGTGGGCCTCTGAAGTGCGGCAAGAGGTCTCCGCGTGGTAGCTGGTGCTGGAAGAATGTGCTCCACAAGTACTCCTTCTACCTGTCCATGGAGAACTCCCTGTGCAGCGAGTACGTCACAGAGAAGCTCTACAACCCGCTGGTGTACGGCATCGTCCCTGTGGTGTGGGGAGGTGAGTGGAGTCTCTCTGTGGGGAGACTGGGGGATGGTTAGGGGCCGCTCTGTGGGGTGAGTGGTGCTTTTCTGTGGCTGGAGGGTGATTTGAGCATCTTTGGAGTTGAGTTTGCTTTCTCTGTAGGTTAGTGAAGCTTCTCTGTAGGTAAGGCTTCTCCGTGAGTCATACGGCCATAATGACAACATTCACAGTTAATCTTCCTTTCCTGATCCTCTCTTCATGGTTGATGTTTTCGTGTTCTTGTTCCGCTGTGGAACACCACTAGCGAGTGTGTCGTCTTCCTCCCTAACAGGAGCCGACTACAGCTGGTTCTTGCCTCCTCACTCGTACATCAACGCTCGCCACTACCACCCTAAGGAGCTGGCCGCCCTTCTACTGCGCCTCCACAACGACCCTGTGGCCTACGGCAGGTTAGTTGTGTTTCCAGTGTTCCAGACGAGTTCTGTTATATGCATATGTCTCCGTTTTTCGCCCGCTTTGATATCCTTATCGGGCAGTTACAGAATACAGTAACAGAAACTAGCAAAGATGATAGACTGCGTCACATCGTATATAAACTCATCTTCACTTTGCATTATCTTCTGTTTAATTTCCTGAAGACTGGTACATGAACTGTACCTGCAGGTACCACTTGTGGCGAGCATACCTGCAACCTGTGGTACAGGGCAGCCTGTGTGAGCTGTGCGACCGCCTGCACCACGACAAGCACCACAAACACCACCACGACATCCCCGCCGCCAGGCACGCCAACGGTAGGTGCCTCACCCTCCCTACCCCACTCTTCACAACCAAACACCACCGTGGTGCCTGGCGGGCCGTCAACACCACCAACTACATTGGTCTGGACGCTGAGGGTAACGCCCGATGATCATCTCCCTGGGACTCTGCTTCCTCCCTCTCCCCAGAAAATGCACAGTGTTACTATTTTGAATGACTTGGTTACACTCAGCTCAGTATCGTGAAATTATTTTTATTCCTCGCTTTTATTTTGCGTGTTTAATAAATGTCTTTACTAGTTCCTGTTTTTATTTCATATATACCCTTTACACCGATTTATCCTTCAGAGTTGTGGATGAACGGCTGGGTTGGCTGTGAGCCGGTTGCCCTGACCGGGAGTTGGATGTAGGCCCTCTAGATTAATGGGTCGTAACGCCAGCCACTGCGCTACGGATTCCTTGTATGTAAATTCCTATTTGTAATTATTCATCTTTACTGCATGGGGAGGGAGTTGTACACTCAGTGGTCCCAGTCTCTTAAAATTTCTCTACACATACAACTTTTGAATATGTTTGTTGTCTTGTTTATGATTTCGTCATGAAGGGGATACACATCATCAACTAGTCTTATTCACAACATCTACCACTGTTATTCACTTCATCCCCCACCTACTCACATCATCTACCCATTCTTATCCACATCATTTTCTGGCCTGATTTTATGTCATGGCTTTCGGTTATTCTGTTGGTTGGTTTGGTTTAAAAAGTGAAAGGCTTCGGCCGATCACAGGTGTGTGTGTTTGTGAACCAATAAAAAAATAAGTTTCTGCACTTACTCGTCACTGTTACCTCCAGCCATCAAAGATCCCTCGTTCTTAAGTTCCAATTCGACAACACACACACCTAGTAGCCTCGCACTCTATGTTATCTTTAATTCTGTATTTTAAGCCTTTGGAGAAATACAGAAAGTGTAAGTCTAAAGTACAAGAAAAAGGAGGGAGGAAGATATGGCAAGAGTAACTAAGTTTTCTATGCTGAAATTATCAGTGTGTGAGTTAGTGAGGGGTGAAATGAACGCGTGGAAAAGTTGTAAAGTGTGAGGGGTGAAATGACTGCTTGAGAGAGTTCTTTACAAGGAACTGGCTAACGAGAGGTGCCATGTATGCTAATTTTACCCTCTTGCCGATGCTGAATTCCTTTTAGGAAGAGAGACGGAGCGAATGTATTAGCGGAGGGCTAAGATATGTGAGAATCATGTTCGGTGATTGAAGCGGTTGTTTGAGATAATAACTCCCACACCTGGTATGATCTTGGAACCTCCATATTATTGCTAGGCTGTGGGCGAGAACCTCCAGATTGCAGGCTTTACCCCATTACATGTGGATTACACCACCAGGATTTCGTTAGATCTATATAGCATAGTCATTATTTTTTGTTATAGAATCTTTGGAATATATACATGGAGAAGCCTACTAAGGTTGATATCATATAGTAGCAAGGGATATCCCAATTTCTAATTCAGATCCACATCCGAAATTTAGTGGTGATGACCCTAAGGTTCTTGCATGCAAAGGAGAGACAAAAGGAACACACGAAAATATGGATTGATGTATGAACTATGGGGGACGTGGAGCCTACTTGAACGTATACAATTAGCCTAGCATGGTAGCAGGCGGTTTACAATGGCGACAGACTTGCTGATAAGAACACTTCCTGTGTTTTGTGGGTCAGTAAGGTTCTGGAGAGTTGGACCACAACAGAGTTGACTGTACAAGTAAACAAGAAATGATAATAGAGTAATGAGAAAATACAGGTGATATTAGTTTCTACAGTGGGAAACTGGTCTCATTTTATTCATTTGTTATGAGAGAGATAGGTAAATACTCTTGTGTGAACTTTATCAGATGCAGAAACCTTGAACTGCGTGGGATTAACCTTCATATCTGTGGTATTCCGTTTGATAAAAGATTAGTTCTAACAGTGGTGTGTTGGCCACCTTGTCTGGTCCTGTGATCGAATGGGCCATAGATTATATCCCGGATTATGCCCCTTTACCAGTAATAAAGGCTTCTCCTTCTGGAGAACTTCGTTGGGAGAATCACATCCTTGGCAAATAGTCCTATGATATATATTGAGAGGTTCCTCTAGGATAGATTCCCAGTGATTCATGGGAAGAAGGACCGCCGGAGGGAATAACATACTAAAAGACGGGGTACTGTCTGTATTCACTCTAGTCCTGAGCATACTGAGTGTATGCACTTGACGGATGCTCCCTGGAAAAAGACATCTCTCATCAGCTCAAGTGGACACAAGACATTCCCCAGATGCCTGTCACCTTTCTCCTAATCTTCAAAGTGTGCCTTTGTATGTTATCAAGTTTAATATATGTGTACAAGACACTCTGTGGAGCAATATGCTCCATTTTAAGCTTCTTTAAGACATTCGAGAGCTGGAAGCGTAGCTTAGGCTTATCTAAACCACTGGGCGAACATTTTACACTTCTTAACATTGTAACCACATCCTTCTGTATTTCTCCATAAAATAAAGAAATCTTTCGTGCCGCAATGAATAGCTGCACTAAATTTTACGCAAACGACAAATTTAACTGTTTTAAGATGATAAAGAAAAACCTGAATATTTCGTGTGTGGTATTAAGTTGTCTGCCGTTTCAGAGATTGGCATGCATCAGCAGAGGATAAAACAGGTCTGAATTGATAACTTTGTGATCGTGTTTTACTGTTTAACATATATTCGTTAACAAAGTTGATATGGCGTTTTGCTTTCAGTTTACACTTCATATTTGCTCATATTACAGTGAAGCTGAAAGCTATTTTTGCAGTATATTACCGTAGAGATTCTCTGTCTATATATCCACGCTAAGACTTGGCATCTGTTGGAAGATCATTTCTTCGCCCAGACGTGGTAACAACAGCAATGCTAGACTATTTAAATTTCATCCTACTTATACAACCAATTGTGTACCTATTTCTCACAGGATTTTGTGTATCCAGTGTTATTCTTTATGGATTATTTGCGTACTGCTCCAGTCACTTGTAGACGAAGAATGGTCTCATATGCTCTCATTCATTTTCTAGCTGTAAAGTATAACTTCAAGAAACCTGTATCCACCTTGTCCCCAGCCAGGCCCCACAGACTTTTCACTGGTTTCCCCTGACCGCTTCGTATGCCCAGGTTCAACCCCCTTGTTAGCACGTTGCCCCCCTGTATACCACATCTCTCCAAATCGCTTTATCCTGTGCATACGTCACACCATCCTGCATGTTCAGGACCCGCGATTTAAAAGCATCTTTCACTCCATCCCCCTACCTCGTCCTCAGTCTGCCCCACCTACTTGTTCCCTCTACTTCCCTCAAGTATGATAATTACCGGCTTACTGGAGAGAACATGCAGACAAAAAGATTTAGAATATATACCGAGAAGATTCACACAGTAAAGACACTTGGGTTATAACGAGAGGAGAAAATCTTCCCGCAGGTACTGAGGATGATCACAGTGGCTGGGATGGGGCTGTTCTTGTAGGTGTCTGTACACCTGGGCGACAACCTGCTGGGGGTTGCCAGTGGGGACTTATAAAGCTAGAGGAGGGGGTTGTGATGGGGACTTACCTCACTCGCCAGAGGAGAGGGTAGAGCTATCACTAGCAGCAGTCAGTCATATTTCCCTTCAGTGTAAGGTTAATGATAAACTACAGTTCTTAAATCTTTATGTATCACAGAAAGATAACAAGACACGTTCCCGAGCGTAATCGTTTACATGTTTATATAACACTCTTAAGCGTTACCCAACTCCGCCTGACTGTGGTTATGCCTTCAGCGAGGCTATATCATCGGGGTACAGTCTCGTCGAAGAACTTCTCACTACAAAGGAGTCTGTAATTCCCTTCTATTGATTGTAGCGTATCCCTGGAGGCTGCAGGAGCCCATTGTGAAGGGGTTTTAAGGTTACACAATGATAATAGATTTCATATTCTTTTTTATTTTCATGTAAAATTCGTGTTTAAGTGCAATACAACCAGCCGAAGTTTTGCTAATCTGTTGGGTGCACTTGTTAGTAACACAACACAAAGTCACCTCCATCGCAACACAAATGGACCTCGAACACAATCTAGCGGACTTACAACGCAACACAGTGTTACAAAGGGAACTTCCAGCACAACACAAAGGGAAATTCAATCAGGACACAAGTGTACCTCCAACAAAGGACAACAGAAAGAATCTTGCAACACAGCACAGAAAAACAATGACATTTTCGAGACAAGGGCAACTCCAGCATAGCAACAAAGTCGGACCTCGAACACAACACAGGAACACAAGGGCACCTCCATCCCAGTAGTGATAAGGGATTTATAACACATCAAACTAGGTAAAACAGAGCAAGTAATGCATTTAGCTGTACAAGAAAGGAGGAACGGAACGGAGAAACGTGGAAAAGAACATTGGATATATATATATATATATATATATATATATATATATATATATATATATATATATATATATATATATATATATATATCAGCATTCGAAACTCTAATTCACATTGTTTTCAAACATCTTATTCTAACTACTGATGCAACAGGCCATTTTACTCTTAACCTTACCTGTTGTGTATTGATATACATCACAATGCGACAGGAAATACATATTTTCCTTCAAGGTCGCCACAGAGAAAGCTTAGAGAGAGGACGACAGAGAACCGTCCCTGTGGAAGAACCTCCAAATACTTCGCCTGCTGCTGCTGATGATGAGGTGATTGCTAACTGGTTTTTGAAGCTGGGTGCTGCTGGTTTCCCGTACTGAGAGCTGGGTGTTGTAGGCTTCTAGTGCTAAGAGAGTTGAGAGACGGGCGTTACGGATTTCTGATCTTGTGAGCAGGGTGCTGATGATTTCTGGTGCTGAGAACAAGGGTGATGTTGGAAGAGCAGTGCTGAGAAGACGAGCGCCGCTGAAGTGCTTAGCGCGAGGAATCTGGTCATGCCCTGAAGCTCTAGACCTTGTGGCAGACTCCCACTTCGAACTCCTGATCCTTGTGGAGTTCGTCCCGGATCTCCTGGATGGGCCTTAGGAGGAGGATGGGGACGTCGTCATCCCGACGCTGAAGAAGGCAACATCGTCGTCACATATAAATATAATATTCACATAGGACACTGAGTATCAGATCCCATAAACAGATAGTATCAAAGGACTGTCACTATGAGAGGTGTCTTCAAGTGCTTTGAGAGTGCCAACAATGACCAAAGGCCCAAAGGGATGTATTGAGGAAGAGACAGAGAGATGCACTCGAGTAAATTTATGAAGTGTAAGGATCACACTGAGTAGAAATCATGCCCTGAAGAACTTTATGGTAATAGATTTATATCCAAGTCACAGCAAACAAAGGCCGAAGGAAATGGCGAGAGATCTATTTTTGAAGTGCTATTCAAGTTTATTGGTGTATTCAAGTATGTTATCTTTGATTGAATACCAAAATTTTTTCTAATAATCGTATTGATTAAAAGAAATAGTAGGGGACCTATAAACAAATACAAATTCCTAAAATGGATATGAAAATGAAAACTGCAGAATGTAAATATTTTCCCTAAAATATTGTTGGAGTATTTCAGTATCATATCTCTGTATGGGAAACTACCGACTGTAATTATGTATTTCATATGAAACGGTTTTCAAAATACAGTAGACTCACCTGGAAAAGGGTCTCCCCTTCGAAGTCTAGAAGACCATACTTGCGGGCCCTGAGGAGCATTCCTACCACCTTATTGGAGATACGGGTGTAGATCTGAAACACAAAACCATCTTAAAGCTGTTGTTCCAGTCATTTCACGTCGCTGGCCGAGCTAAGTACGGGATCATACCCTGGGCAGCGGGTTGTGGTATCTAGCCTCTAGCTCAACACCGAAGAAGGTGTGATCGATCCCCCCCTGTGTCCACACACTGCAGAAGGAAGGCGAGTTAGAGCAATGAAAGTGTAAATGGAAAAGTCTGGATACGTAGTTCTGAAGTTTGACGTTGGATGGACCGGTCAGGACGGGGTACAAGCCACCCCGACTTAAGGGAAGTGAGGAAGTGGGTAGGACATGGAGAGACGATCCTCCCTACCTTAGAGGGGAATGGAGCTATAGAAAGGGCATGGGGAGAATATTGTCCCCACTTTGAAGGAAATACCAATGCATAGGATACAGCGAGAAGGTCCTCCCCACTCTGAGGGGAAGTGAAGACATGGATAGGACAAGGGGAGAAGGTCCTCCCCACCCTGGGGAGGAAGGTAAGACTTGGGGGAGGTCCTCACCCCAGCCAGGTCGCCACTAGACCTACCTGGAAGAGGTCACCGAAGGTGATGGCGGCCGTGCCATCCTCGTACTGTTCTCCCTCCTGGTAGATCATGTCACACAGGAACACTACCTCTGCGTTGATGTGTTTGGCAGCGTTCTTGCCACGTCGCTCCGACTTGCTCCCCGCCACCGGCCTGTGGGGTGGGAGGCAGGCTACTAGTCATGGGCAGGGCAGATGGGAAGGGCTACCCATCATGGGTAAGGCGGGACGGAGGGAAAGCTACCAGGCATATGTAAAGCAAGTGGGAAGGGTCACCAGTCGCTCTTCTTAAAGACCAGTTACTCTTGTACCAGGCAAAGACTAGTTATTCTTACACTAACTAAAAGTGAAAAAACAGTTACTTTAGCATCAGTTACTGGATAAAGGTAGTCAGTCCCTCTTGCACCAGTTAAAGAGAGCCTCGTTACTCACTCATAAGGCAAAGACAGACCACTGCACCTAATTATACTTCATCATCTTGATTGTTTTAAAAAAGTGGTCCATGATCATGATGAATGTGGTGATAAAGATGAATGAACCGATGAAAGTAAAGGACAATGGTGAAAACACAATGAGGTAGACGAAGGGAAGGGTGTACTATGGGGGAGAGGGAGAGAAAGAGGAGAGAGAAGCAATGGAAGCAGTTATGCGAGACAGGAGGGGACCGGGGGGTTACAGGAGGAGGGAAGGGAGGGGATCAGTGGAAAAGGGATTTTTGCGAATGGGAAAACGAAGAGAAGGGTGAAGTAGAGAAGGGATGAGTTATAAAAGGGGGAAGTTCAGGGAGGGGAGAGGGGAGATGGGTGTAAAAACACAGCCATGAATGATGGTAAACAAATTGGGAAAGGGAGAGGGTGATGGATGTGTGTGTGTGTGGGTAGATGGGTGGTGAGGGTTGTAGTGAGTGTGTGGGGTATGAGGTACTCACTTGCCGTAGTGAGTGTGTGGGGTATGAGGTACTCACTTGCCCTAGTGAGTGTGTGGGGTGTGAGGCACTCACTTGCCCTAGTGAGTGTGTGGGGTATGAGGTAATCACTTGCCGTAGTGAGTGTGTGGGGTGTGAGGCACTCACTTGCCCTAGTGAGTGTGTGGGGTATGAGGTACTCACTTGCCGTAGTGAGTGTGTGGGGTATGAGGTACTCACTTGCCGTAGTGAGTGTGTGGGGTATGAGGTACTCACTTGCCGTAGTGAGTGTGTGGGGTGTGAGGTACTCACTTGCCCTAGTGAGTGTGTGGGGTATGAGGTACTCACTTGCCGTAGTGAGTGTGTGGGGTATGAGGTACTCACTTGCCGTAGTGAGTGTGTGGGGTGTGAGGCACTCACTTGCCCTGGTGAGTTTGTGGGGTGTGAGGCACTCACCTGCCCTAGTGAGTGTGTGGGGTGTGAGGTACTCACTTGCCCTAGTGAGTGTGTGGGGTATGAGGTACTCACTTGCCGTAGTGAGTGTGTGGGGTATGAGGTACTCACTTGCCCTAGTGAGTGTGTGGGGTATGAGGTACTCACTTGCCGTAGTGAGTGTGTGGGGTATGAGGTACTCACTTGCCGTAGTGAGTGTGTGGGGTGTGAGGTACTCACTTGCCGTAGTGAGTGTGTGGGGTGTGAGGTACTCACTTGCCGTAGTTAGGGTCGTTGCGAGAGAGCTTGGGTGCAGCAGAGGACTGGAAGCGGTTGCTGAAGGGGTTGGTCGACATCTTGGCCGTGTGTCCCTTCACCTTCTCGTCAAACATTTTCTTCTTCTCCGCCAGATTCGTGTGACGTAACTCAAATGGCTGCTGAAAGATGGATGTAGGTGCATTTGAATGATTGGTCAAGGGAGAGGTCTTTTTTTTTTTTTTTTTTCAAAACGAAGGAGGCTCCAGTCAAGGACAAAAGACTACATCACATCCGAGCCTTAATTGAAGTACAGAAAGGTTAATGAAAGGGACAAAAAAGTAACAAGGGAAAGCATTTACGGATTTTGGAGAAACTGGGAAAACCGTCATTTCAAATGTTCCTGGGAGAGTTTATGCGTCGAACCGCTTTCGACTCATATCTATCAAGGAGGGATGCAGAATTAGAACCACCCCAGATGTGAGAGCAGTGCTCCATTACCAGGACAAATCAATCGTTTGTTTAAACAGAGCAACTGATTGGACGAAAAGAAATTCTGACATCTTAAACAGGATTCCCAGTTTCTTATAAGCAGACTTAACTGTTTCCGTAATGTGGGGTTCCCAAGACACACTGGATGTTACAGTAATATCAAGGATGTTCAGTGAGTCAAGGGGTTGGTTTGGTGGGTTGAAGGTGAATGCCCTTTCCCACACCGACCATATGCTCTGTGCCCCACCCTGCAGTGATTATGAAGTAGAATTCGGTGACCATAACTGATTCTCCGAGTGAGCAAGTCAGGTTATGAGCGGACGAGAATGAGAACGTTAAGAGGTTGAAAATTTCAAGTGGAAATGTTTACTGTATCTATAAAAACAAAACCACAAGACTGACCATTGATCTGTTGTATGGTAATCTTCAACAACTGAAATTTAGAAAATAAGAATCCAGAATTTGTAAAATCAAGGGATTGGAACATCTAGACTCGAAGGGAAAGAGAAGAATAACATAATGATATGTTCAGAGCAACAAATTAGGTAGAAGAAAATATAAGTGCACTGAAAACGACAGGGAAGACGGAGAGAAGTAAAATACGTAATAAGTCGATAAGGTAATAAACAAAAGTATTCAGGTGCTCAGCAAAATTAATGTAATCTATAAGGAATAAGCACAGCGACATTTAAAGGAAAAATGACCTTTAACCGTTCCTGGTGAATCAAAAATCGACTCTACAATGCGTGTGGCAACAGAGAATAACAGGACAACCAGACAAGCGGTATCTGCCGTAAGCCTCCAGGGGTAACAGGTGATTACTATAGTACATTGTACTATGACCCTCCCAAATGTACAAAGTTCCATGGACCTGCGTAATGTACAGTGTACGATGACCCGACCTACTGAATACCGTAAGATGGACCTACGTAGTTACTGTTCAGTATACAAATGGACGCCTCCGCTATCTATTTTGAATACTTGTCCTGGAGTATCAGTGTACAGTGGGAATGAGGAGGAAGAGCACACCTGGTCGCTGTCGTCCGCGGGTTTGTTAGCCGCAGCTCTGCCGTCCAACATGGCCTTCCTCTCCGCCAGGTTTCCCGTTTGCACACAACGGATCTGCCGGAAACGAGAGGACCTTTCCGTCATCGGTCATATCACTGTGTGTTGGGGGTGGGGAGGGATGGTTGGGGAGGATGTTATTCTCCCCCCTGGAGAGGCAGGTTTAGGTATATGACACACCTCTTAAGGATTTTTTGATGTGGCTAATTTGCCTAACACAGATATCGTATGAATAACTGATTGGATGTACAATACGCGCAGTTCTTGAAGTATTGGATAAATTCCTTTTAATTGATCAATATATATATATATATATATATATATATATATATATATATATATATATATATATATATATATATATATATATAGTGTGCATGCGCTGGTACCATTTCTACACTTACATTGTCTTGACATACATAACGCATATCAAAATATATCCTATTAAACTATATCAAGCACTTATACCTTTACACACAAAGACAAATTAAACCAGTATGTATAGTGAGACAGAGAAAAAGACATACTCTGGGAGATAATGGCATCATATGTGTTATTTCGTCGATCATTAATTTTCAAAGAACTCATCAGGGCTCGACCTGCGCACCCCTACGTTAGCTCACGGCTGGACTGAAGCCGTTAAATGATATTTAACGGAAAAAAAATATTCACTCACGGAGGCGTCGCCCATGTCGGCGTTGATGTTGCTTCCCTCGACTGCTGATCAGGCCCACTCGCTGTTCAACGCTGACAACAGTTTTGCTGATAACTCAGGAGTGCGGGGAGAACACGACAGTCAGAACGATACTGGCGAAGATGTTTGGCACCAGCAACAGTCGCCTCCCTCCCACAACAGTTACCCACCACACGCTCGCTTTGCCATCGCGGATTGGAGTGTGGAAACTTCTGCATCATCTACTTTTCCTCGTCTCAGTTAAAGGTTGAATAGTAATTTCGTCCGGCTAGATTTCAAGGAAAGAGTTGTGAATGTTGTACGTAAACTTTCACAGCACAGAGTTTAAAATATCGCACGGTAAATAGCCATATTTCTCCAATTCCTAGATATTTGTTTTGGCGCCAGGTGGACATGAGTAAGCAACCTCATATTTTTGGGCGTCGGGGCCACCTGGGCTTCACGTGCATACAATATTTACTCTCCAAAAAACTCGTATGTTTTACTCTTTCGGTCGGGTTAATTGCATTACTTATTTTGGCAGTTAATTACCCACTTGAGCGAATAAGACGAAAAACAGGTGACAACATATCAGAGCCTCACATAATGTTTACTGTTATCTGTGTAAACAATTGATCACAGAGTACGATAAACAAACCTTCCATAAGACACAGTAACCAACATCACAAAACGAACGATTTCTGCCTATGTCACTGCAATCGAAAGTGACGTAGCAAATATTAGGTTTATTAACTTACTGCCTCAGTCATTTCCGACTCTCGACCAAAGCGCTACTCACCGCCCCAGTTCCAACCACTGCCGTTAGCTGGTGGGTCGTGGAGGTGACCCACAGTCAGGGGAACTGCTACTTCTTCAGCCCAAATGATGTCTGACTGGATGCTGACCTCAAATGAGACTTGCAATGACTAACATATATCGCATTCAGTACATTCCCTTGCTAAATAAGTTGTATATATATATATATATATATATATATATATATATATATATATATATATATATATATATATATATATTATATCGCCGTTTTCCGAGTTAGCGCCAAAAACAGATGAAGAAAGGCCGCATTCGCCTGAATCTATTCTCTCCACCTGCCATGTGTAATGCACAGGAACCACAGTTCTCTGTTAACAACCAGGCCCCACAGACCTTTCAGCCTACTAACATCCCCATCCCGCATGATGCTAGTGGCAATAGACCTCAGCAAAGCCTTTGACACTATCCCCCTGACACATCCTCATACAGAAGATACTTGACACCATCCTCCACAGTAATGATAAGAAGTGCTTGACCAATTTCATAGCCGGCTGCTATGCCATAGTCATTCACAATGACTTTGCCTCTTAAACCCTTAAACTCTATAGTGGAGTTCCCCAACTTACACTCCTTAAATCATCTTGAGTGGACAGTCGTTTTCACAGAACAAAACACCATTCTATTCAGCAATACCACAGTCAGTAGCCAGTGGTTTTCGCCTTATATGTCTGAGTGATTTTCTATTGTGTGCGAAAAACAGAAAACAGTGACTGGTTCTATGATTATTTGTTTTTCCTAATCACTTGTTATGTCAGTAGTTTAGAATCGATATCATTTCATTATTTTTGGTTTGTGCTTATTGGACATAAGTTTTAGCCCTTATTCAAGAAACATCACACAGATATGATTTTTCATGAACACAATTAATGTATGAGGATGGGTAGCTCATTTGTATTCTTAAAATCCATTTCCACTGGACTTTCTCCTCTCCATGTGAGACTATACAACACTCAAGACACCGCCACTCACATCTTCCACTCAAACCTTCGCAAATCCATCACAAACATCCAGCGAACGAGAGAGAGTACAAAACATACCACCCACATCCTTCAGACACAAATACTGATGCCCCTCAGAACCCCAGATACACACCAGACATTATAGAACTTAACATTAAAGGAATGAGACACAAATGATGCTCAACCTACACCATGAACAAAAAGTGCAGATAACCTTCATCCAAGGAATCAGACTTAACACTAGGATCATCCCTCCTCCCCTTCTCCTTCCTTCCCTCCAACAACTACACAGCCCTAAGACAAGACACAACAAGGAGGCGGACTCGTAAGTTGTATACCACAAGACTCCATTCACTGACCCACTCAACACAATTACAGTGACGAAATAAGAAAGAAATATGTCTACTTCCCTCTGCATTAATTTTCACTTATCCGCCCATATACCCTTTGAGCTCTAAAGTTTAAGGTTATCTAACTTAAGACGTAAATCTTCAAGCAATATTCATCTTCAGATGAACCCCGTTAATCGGTAAATGATTGTAAACATGTATCGTTTTTGGCGTACAGATAAATCAATTATTAGGGACGTATTTATGATAAGGCAAAGGTACTACTCTAGGCACTAAAGGTGAATCTAACAAGAAAAGATTAAGTACATAATCTGTCTTAATGAATTAGTCGTAACTTTAACCAAAATGTGTGTTACTGTGGCCATAATTACTGCAGGTTATCGATTGATAGAGCATGGAGCACTTAGCTTAAATTTTAATATACCGTTCTATCCAAAGAAGCGATCGACAGAACCCGACTGAATTTTGTAATTCCTAAAACCCGCCCCTCCGGTCAACAAAGATTTGGGTGATATCCTTGTCTCCATCCATCTGGATTTGGTCCTGAAAAACTAATAATGTGTTATGACTAGTGGAAACTACATGTGCAATATATGTATTAAACAGTTCGTCCAATGTGCCATGAATGGCAAATCTTAGTTCTAGCCATGTCTTCTTGAAAGTTGATATTGCTCCTTTGTAGTGAACCTGATGGCAAGCAACGACGAGAGTATTTACCAGAGAAACCCCTAACTTCCATAACCTGTATTCGGTGACATCTTGTCCAAACGTTCTCTAATTCATAATAGTTACTGTTCATTTTCAGGGGGGGGGGGGGTGGATCCCGTTCTCTCGAAGAAAACGGAAATGTCAGATTGTAAGAGGGTGATCGCATTTATTTATTGCACCTTGAGTGGACATCAGCTTACTTTGAAAGAGAGATTTAAAGTTGCGTCAAAGAGCAGAACGTTAAGTAGTTTTTGATATGAATGTATTAAGTCCTCTAATAATGACTAGATATGATGTACGTGTTTGAAAAGTTGTTTCTGGTGTTTCTCTGCCAGTCTATAAACACCATTTATCTTTACTGAAGTTTGTTTCAGTACTAAATTTTTGCCTATTTTTGTTAAAAGCTATTCCTGTTTTAGAAATATGTTTATTGCGGGAAAACATGGGTTTTTATTGATGATTAAAGGAGACATTTCATAACCGAATCCTTTCATATTTCTTGATAATGATATTGATCTACCTATCTACTAATTCCTCAAAATTTACATTTCCTAGAAATACACATAGTCTACACGTATTGCCTGTATATATGTAAATAGCAAATAGGCTCGTATCGGTACTACGCCAGAACCATTGAATTATGGATGATATTTCATTCATGGACAGTGAAACTATGTTTGTCTCAAGATGATTATAAGTTTTTATTGTCTGAATGTGATATTTCTACATATTTAGTGCGAAATTAGGTGTATTATATCGTTTTTCACAAAGTTTTTTCTACTTCCGGCAACATTAGATATCCAGCTGACCCGCCTATATGTATGAGTACCAAGTCTACTATAACTTTTGAGAGATTTCGATTGTATATTATAGAGTATTATGTACTCACGATTGACCACAAAATGCGCTATTTTTGTGATGCTCTTTTGTTTCATTCTATTCTACCCTCTTTAAGGTTGCCAATTATGTTTCTTATTGTTTATCTTGGACTGTTCGTTTACAAATACACAGGATGCAGAGATAGTGTCGTATAACTAGTAATTTTATTAAGATAATGTGCAAGTTTCGATGATGAGTTGGACACCACCCAGAGACAGGGAGAAGTATGGCGTTGGTAAGTAGATGAGCCTAATATCAAGCGGGAGAAGAGTTAACTAGAATTTAAAGGGAAGGGGATGTTTGAGTGAAAGAAACTTTAATAATACATTTTAAAGCTACTGTCCACATTTATTTGAATAAACATTTACATACTGAAACTATCTTAGATTCTGAATAAGGAAAAAATTAGATAAGCTCTTTGTTTAGTTGCGGACGCTTCGATAGATTTTTTATTTGCAAAAAAAGCGTCCTGTAAGTGCAAGACAACTCCATATCCCAGCGGTTATGAAATTTGACTTTATTAGGTGATAGGTGGCTGTTACAGTCCTAGATCAGATTACTCAGGCTCCTCCATGTAAAAAAGTATTGTATTGCCACCAAAATAGTCTATCTAGTAGACAGCATTTGGTGCTTTGCAACACCGCTCGCCCCGTTTGACCCAGAGGACCCTACTCTAGGGTTGGTGGTTAATTAAACCACCAACCCTAGAGTGAAATTAGAATGCTTATCCTTACTTCACATTTCAACAATGTTTATTCATGGGTTATTCCTACCCAGGAAACTCGCCTATAACAAAATATACTGTTGGCATTAAATTAACAGGCACAGTGCAACCACGCTCGCAACCCAATCTGAAGCTGTATCCCACCAGATATATATCCTTCTGAAAATACACTCCTCAGACTTGTATGTTATACGTTCATATTTACGTCCTGGGCACTCCCCATTTCGTAACAGTGCTTGAATTTCATTGCCGTGGCAGATATAAATTCAACTTCTTGAGCACGACGGTATAGCCCCTAAGCATCTCTCTAGCATTACATGCACTCTGATTTAACGGGTCATAAGACTTCTTATACCTAAGTTGTAACCTTCACAGAAAAGACAATGAAGAATTACTCCATAGGTACCTTTCACTGACCTCATACAGACAGACACATAGATGGACGAGAGAATGTGCAAGAGATGGGGCCCCACAAGTGTAAAATTCCCTGTCTGATGAGTACAAATTGTTGATTACATGGAGTTAATTATAGGAATGGAATACACTGATTGTGGTTGAATGATTCCACTTCTACACAGTCGATATCGAATGACGTTCACTGCAGTTTAAGGGTTACGAGGCTACTTGATGGCATCATTTAAGAGATTGGGCCCTTACATAGGTAGAAATGCTGACACACCTCACTGTACTTTCTGCCCGAGGACCCTATTTTATAGGGCTCCTGTAGCACTCAGAAAGCTGCCACATCCACCTAGCAGGACCATAGATTATAAAGTGATAGTATATTGTGTTTGCCATTGTAGGGTAAGTACAGGACAGTTTAGGAGTAGGTTTTCAGTATTTCAGTTTGAAGTTTCACCATGGACATGAGGGGTCTTGTGATGTGCAGGCAGAATTAATGTTTGCATAGTAATGCTATAGAGATGGATGGTTTTCAGAACACAGATGAGAAGGTGCATCTTGTACATGTTTAGAGGTATAGTTTTTGATTGGGCTTTTTTCTGGCAGTGTGGAGTTTAAGACTGAGTTAAGGAGGAAGGTATTGTCAGTCATTACTATTTGAATACATTTTGTATTTGTTGGGGGTTGAGGATATTCAACAACTTAAGGTTGCTGAAGCATGAGGCAGGGGTGAGTTTTTTATTTCTACATAAGGTTTGTTGGTTGGTTATGAATGGTTTAGATAGGGGTGAGGGTCATTCACTGTTACAAAGAAATAGTTCATGTCTGTGAAATTGTAAAAGATTGTAACATATGGTCAAGATGTGATTAATGTACAGGAATTCTTTTAATTAGGTTAGCTCTGTCTTAGTCACTACATTTTTTTCTCTTTTTAGCCATCTATAACTTCAGTGGCATAAATGATTCTTGCATCAAGCTCAGTGTTGGAGAGACAGTTCATATACTGGAAGAACTTGGGGGCTGGTACTTTGGATATGCACTCCATAACAAGGCTCTTCGAGGAGTATTCCCTAAGTCATTTATACAGGTAAATTATTTTTTATGTGGTGATGATAGAAACAATAAGAGTTGGTGTGTTTTTATTCTTGCATGTTATTGATTATGCTTTATGGCATCAGGTGTAAGAAAAATGGGGTAGATTGTGTGAAGGTTGGAATCGTTTGTCTCTCTTTAGCAAGTAAGTGTAAAGCATGAGTTGGTGGAAGATTGATTGTGGGAATAACTACATGACCAGTTTTAGGGCTAGGTAATGGTTATGTGTTAAGAATTAGCAGATTGTATTAGTTTTTGGAAAAAATTTAGAAGATAGTGAAGATTATGTTTTACAGAAAAGATGTTGAGGGTTATTGCATATTGTATTTGCTTTTGGAAAAGATTTAGAGAATAGTGAAGATTATATTTGTTATGGAAAAAGATGTCTAGGATTATTTAGAGTAGGTGGATGCCTTGAAGGATTTGTTAAAGAAGTTCTTTTGTGTAACTTGTTCCTAAATGATGTATGGGTTGAACAGTTAGTAGTTTTGCTTCCTGCAGGGGTGTTATGAATGTGGACAGAGATTATATTGAAAAGTAGCAGATGGTGCTCAGGATTAGCAGACTACCGTAATACACTTGGTAAAAGTTAAGTTTAGGTCCATAGCATGGATTTTAGAGGGAAAGTTGTGAATTTTTTAGGGATTACAGTTGCTATCAAGAAGAATGATAGGTGGTGGCTCATGACAAATTGTGTATGTATTACCTTAAAAAGAGAGAGAGAGAGATCAAAGGTGAGGGAAATTTTAGGGTAATAATGTAATTGGTGAATTTTTGAATGATCTTTATATATTTCTGGCAAATATGGGTCTTGCTGTATATAAATTTGGCAAAAGTAAGTATACCATTTGTTTTTTATAGGAAGTTTATTACACCCTATTGGAATTTCATTGAAATTGGTTAATTGTGTTTTATATTGTACACTCTCTGCCATGAAATCTTCAAATATTATATCTCTAATACCTTACCTTGACTTTTCCTGTGATGGTGGTAATCAGGTTCGAGATTGCATTGTAGACAAAACTGGCCCAGTGGAAGTAGTGACAGCTCGCCTCCCACCCATTGTACAGGAAGTCACAGCGGTCTTACGAGAATGGGGTGTCTTACTACGAAAGCTTTATGTGGTGAGACAATGGGGATACTTTTTTTTTCATCTAGATGTGCCCATGTACTGTATTTTAGTTATGTTAATTTTGTCTCCCCAAGGAAGAAAACAATTTTTTGTATGGTTTCTTCTTTTCTTTCCTGCAGTCACTGCCTTAACCCAGCTTAATTTCAGATCTGTTTGACCTGACCTGTAAGACTCAGGTCAAATGCATTTCCATTAAGTCATGACCTTTGACTTGATCCATAAGTGTCAGACCAAATGCTAGTGATACTGTCAGAGTAGTAAAGATGAGGATGTATTGAATTTGAAGAGATAGTGAATATAAATATGTAATGAGTATAAGGATGCAACAAAGTTGGCCTTTGGAATGATCTGTAAGGGTCAGGTCAAAGCTAGTGGTGTCAAGGGTGTATAAAGATGTAGGGCTCAGTGAAGATGGATCTGGTCATAGGCCACTGGTGTTGAGGGTATAGTGAAAGCAGGATTGTAGTGAAGATGGCCTTTGAACTGAGCCAATAGAATCTGATCAAAGGCCAGTTGTAATATGTGAGCTTGTAGTGAAGCTGAGGCTTTTGACTTGACCTATGAGGTTGTGGTGATGGTAAGGGTTTGATGAAAGGAGGGTTTACAGAAGACAGAGATGTAGTTAAAATGGGATTGCAGTAAAGATGACATTTTTATCCATATCCATAAGAATCAGGTCAAAGGCCAGAGATATCAAGGGTGACAGTAAGGATGTAGTTAAGATGATAGTGTAGTTGAGATAAGGGTGAAGTGAGTATGGGTTTATCAAGAGTGCTATGAAAATAAGTTTGGTGGTGTTTCCCTTTGTAATGAACATGATGGTGCTTAGTATTTCATAGAGATACGTTCTTTCATGAATAATGGCATTTAAAGTTTTTGCATTAATGCTCTTGCATAGATAAGGCTATGCTTTTGAATTTGATCTTTTAGTAGTAATCAAAGAAGACTCTATTTGGCTAATGTTCAACATGAAAATGAGTTACACTTCAAGTACTTTTCAGAATAATGGTGTGTGCCTGTTAAATCTCATCTTTCAGGAAAGGAAGAAGGAGTTTACCTTGGTGCGGGACACCATGAAGGAGCTCATAGCCCACCGAAGCAAGATCTTGTCTGGTCAGTTGCCGGGAGATGAACTGAAGCAGCTTAAGTACCGCATCACACATGGAATTGATCGGGTCAATGCGTAAGTTGTTTTGGCATTATAGATATTAGGTTACAGCATTTCCTTTTTTATTTTCTTTATTTGGAAAACAGGTGATGGCAGGACATGGAATAATTCAGTTTGCCTCTCTCTATATTTATATTTTGATTCTACAAAGTAGAGGAAGAAATATTCTGCTAACTTTGGCATAAATATCCATGACTGAGTATGCATCCATTTCTTGGTTAAGTTTTACAAATGATTTCAGTCAGATAAGTCACTCTCTGGAACTTTGGTGAAGATGAACATACCAGTTCAGTTCTCAGCCACTGTCTGATGTTTGGTAACATAGATGTATAAGGAGATGCCTGTTGAGGAGCACTTTCGAATTCCACCAAAAATAGTTCACCCTTATCTACTTTCTATGCCTCGTTAACTTTGATTAAGCTTTACATCTGAATTTTTGAGCTAATGATGTAATTATTGTCATATACCTTCAGAAAATTATACAGATTTATATGTATCTCAGCATCCCACCAGAAGTAGGTTACCTTAGTTATTCTGGTTATGTTTTACATCCAAGATCAAATCTCAGCCACTGTATGATGCTTCGTCAGGGATCTTTATTCATAATTTCATTTTGTTTAGCACTTTGATGTCCCACCAAAAGTAGCCCACTGTCACCTACGATATATTTCCCACTTCCTTTGGAATGGATTCCACTTTATTCCACTTAGCTACATTGTACAAGTATATTTTTTTAAATGGCGCATGGTTTTCACCTGCTTCCATCTTAACTCAGTCGAGCATCACAAAAAGATGGACAGCCAAGAGTCGTACATATATCTGTGTATGTAAATACATGTATGGATAGTGCATACACACACCTCCGTGTAGATATTAATCCCTTCATAGATTACATATTCATACTTAGGCAAATGTGAATATAATTTTTAATGAAATTGTATATTCTAGGCGACTTGGGCTTGATTTAGTAGTACGAGATGAAAATGGAAACATTCTCAACCCTGATATTACCTCAGCTGTCAAACTTTTCCGCCATCATGATGAAGCTGCTGCACAACTTCGTAAGGTAAAGAAAACAATTTCTACTTGGTGTGTTAGTGAAGTTTAGATTTTGAGTGTTTTTTTAGTGCCTAATATGCTACACAAAATATGCCCCAATTAAAGGCCATCCTGAGTGAAAGGAATGAGGCTAAAGAAAAAGAATGTAGAAATTAATTTTGAGTGAAAGGAATGAGGTTATAGAAAATGCAGAAATTAATCAGGGCCCTTCAAATGTTTAGAGACTTGTCACTTAAAAGTGCTAAGATTACAGGATCACTTTGAGTGTGGATGTGTGTGTGGTAGGGAGGTTAGGAAAAAAAACCATGTGCCCCATTAGAGGAATTTTCAATTTAACCATTTGGGACTGCAAAATGCCAAAAAAATTAACTGTCAATTTGGAATGACCTCAAAGGAGTGATCATTCTTTTGTTACTTCTCCCTTTGTACATTTTAAAGCTGAGGTCCAGTTTCTTGATGGACAGCAGCATCTCTCAACAATAGTTCCCAAACAAGGTTCATGTTGTTCTCTTCCTCTTTTGAAGGTGACTGATTGTATGTTGATTTTAACAGATTTAGGGAAACAGTAAGGGTGAACAGTACATAAATAGCCAGATTTTAATCATGATTAAAAGTTCATAACTAAATTCTTTCTGGTAATAACCTCTTGATTATAATATGTTTGATACTAGTAATTTGATTGAAAGTGTATTCCACTTGCTGCTACTAAAAATCTTTTTTCCTTGTAGCTGTTCATATTATTTTGTCTCTGCTCCTCTGCATACTTGTTTTCTATATTTGATAGGAAGGGATTTCAGATGCTTGAGATAAAAGAAAAACTCATCGTAAGTTCTTTTAATACCTTTTTATCTTACAGCATGAAGCCTCTGATGGAAGGGTGCCAACAGTGCGACGTACCCCACATTTGTCTTGGACAGCCCATGTATCGATCAAAAATATAATAATTAAAGTAAGACCCACAAAATTTTTTCCTTTCATATATTACACACACACAAAACACACACGCACACACACACACACACACACACACACACACACACACACACACACACACACACACACACACACATGAGAAATGAGCTCTCTCTTTGACAAAAGGCTGGGTGGAGTGTTTGTATCTAGACTCCCAGAAAACATCTAGCACTATACAGCATAAGAGCCTGGTTTAGAAACTGGACCATTAGGAAGGAATGAGGAGGAAACCCCTCCAATGGAAAGAATATTATCCAAGCAGAAGGGAACGGAGGATGCATGTGTGAGGAGCCTTCTTGAAATGGTTGGGGACCACAAATGGAGTGCTGCAGGGTTCTTTTCTGGAACCTTTACCCTTCTTGATCTATGGGAATGACTTATCAGAAGGTATAAGCTCTTACCTGTATTGATTGCAGACAATGAAAAGGTCATGAGCAAAGTGACAAACATAGAGGATTTCATCAACTTACAAGGGGATCTTGACTGTATTTCAAAGTTGTTCAGATACATATTTGGTGAAGCTCAACCCTAGTTAATGTAGTGTGAATGGGTTGCAGTGAAAGAAGACTTAGATATGATTTTCACCTAGCAGGAAACAAACTAAAAGAATCTGCATGTCAGAAAGACTTAAGAATCAACATTGTCCCTAGCTTGTTGCCAGTCCCACTTGAGAAGAATAGTTAGGGATACCAATTGCCATTTAGTAAATATTAGGAAGACAGTCATGTTCATGGATAAGGAAGTATTCATCAGGCTGTTCAAATCATACATAAGGTCACAACTAGAGTATGCTTCTCAGGTTTGGTCATAGCACCTTAAAGAACCACTAAGAGCTAGTAAAGTTTAGCGAGCATTTCTTTGAGAGATTTGAAGATATGATAACCAAGACATTACATGAATATAAGCAAGAAACTTGTTAGAAAGATGTGAAGTGCATAGATAGCATAAGAGTGGCAGATGAATGGAACATACTGAATAAGGATGTAATGCAGGTGGACATTACACAAAAATTTTAAAAGTTGTGTGATTGTCAAGAATGGTCAATAGACGGGGCCCTATAAGACTCCCTCCTTGAACAGTATGAATAGGTAGTACACACATGCACACTTAGCAGGCTATTTTATTACTATTTATCTATGGAGATAATGGAGAAAGAATACTTCCCATGTATTCCCTTTGTGTCATAGAAGGCAACTAAAATGGGCAGGAGCATGTAGGTGGAAATCCTCCCCCAGTTTTACTTTTCCAAAAGATGGATCAGAGAAAGGGGCAAAGTGAGGAGTTTTCCCTCTGAGGCTTAGTCACCTGCCTTCTCAAAAACTAGAGAGAGAGAGAGAGTTTCTGTATATGTAAACTTGGAAGATGCTAATGACAAAAAATGGAGTTAGAAATTCAGTCACTATATGCTGATAAAGTGAGAGAAATTGATGAAGTTATTCACTTAGTGGATGTGTTGGGGTAGCTAGATTTCATATCAGTCATTGTTATTAGACAGACTGTATTAATAATTTGTGCATCAAATGAGTTTCATTATCATTGTAAGCTCTCATGATAGTTGTTCACTGAAGACCCTAGACTAGTTATTTTCTTTTCTGTAATTAGGTTCCTGAACCTTCAGAGATCTCTTTGGGTCTATACATTGGAGATCCTCGGGAAGGTAAAGAAAGGCCACTCACTGAAGCATTCATCATTCCTTGGACAGATGATGGCTACAATGGACACCCAGATTTGCTTCTAAAGTTGAAGTGTCTATTCACAGTAAGTAATAATGTTGAGACACATTGTATAGAAATTAAGGTAATTACATGTTCTTTTTTAAACATATTGGGAATGGAGAAAGAATACTTCCCACGTATTCCCTGCTTGTTATAGAAGGTGACTAAAAGGGGAGGGAGTGGGGGGCTGGATATCCTCCCCTCTCATTTTTTAATTTTCCAAAAGAAGGAACAAAGAAGGGGCCAAGTGAGGATATTCCCTTTAAGGCTCAGTCCTCTGTTCTTAACGCTACCTCACTAATGCGGGAAATGGTGAATATGTATGAAAAAAAATGCTATTCATCTTTATTGCTTTTATCTTTTTCTTTCAAGACCTTTATGAACTTGGGTTTCACATCCATACCTAGCACTGGACAGTACTCCTTTATGTAAGCTTGTTGAACACCCTATGCTTGATTTATTTACAGTCTAGAGAGTTTTCAGTGTGTTCCCAAACTTCTCATTGGTAATATCTCACCGTCTCATTATTTGATCCATGAAAGGTGATTTATCCTGTTAACTGATCATGAAAGGAATAATCCTGTTACAGGGGAATCAGGATATAACAGGTAACAGGTGAGTCATTCGTGTGGAGAGGTGTTTTGAAGTGGAAGAGTGTCTGTCAAACAGTTTACTTGAATGGTTCCCTGGTTGAGTCACAGGTTATGTTCATTCTTGTAAACCATGGCGTATGCATCCATGCTTGATTTGTTGTACATAAACCCATCTTTTGCTTACATTCAGCTCTTGGATATTTCATATAATATTTATCACTTGAATGAAAGGATTTGTTTAACATTCATATTAACCATCATTGTTTATTACAGGATTTGAGCACAGTGACTTTGGATGACAATCAGGTATGGTTGATTGGCTCGGTGATTCGTTTAGGCTCCATGGCCAGTAAAGAAGTAGACCCTCGTAGAATCTCAGCAGTGCTGGGCAAGAAAATTACATCTAATGACTCAATGAGAAGGTTTGTGTCTAACTACGTGTCATGTGTAATTGGGTGTATTGAAATGCCAGTTATCCTAAGTGATGCTGAAGATGGTGTGGATAGATTAAACCTTCAGATATAAGAGAACTTTAATATTAAGTAGATATAACATAAGAACATAGAAATATAGAATATTAATGTAAAATTATATACTGGGGTCAACATGCTGTCCGTGGACTTTGCCAGGGCATGTGGAACATCTGAGATAAACCATTGAAAGATCTATGGGGCCTGGATGTGGATAGGGAGCTGTGGTTTTGGTCCATTACACGTGACAGCTAGAGACTGAGTGTGAACGAATGTGGCCTTTTTTTGTCTGTTTTTCTGTCATTACCTCGCTGAAGCAGGGGGTTGCAATGCTGTTTCCTGTGGGGTGGGGTGGTGCCTGGAATGGATGAAGTATGTGTATGTATGTATACGTTGAAATTTATAGGTATGTATATGTGCGTGTGTGGGCATTTATGTACATACATGTGTATGTGGGTGGATTGGGCCATTCTTTTGTCTGTTTCCTTGCACTACCTCACTAACACAGGAGACAGTGTCAAAGTATAATGAATAAAAGATAGTATATATTTAGATTTTTTTTTTTTTTTTTTTGCTTTGTCGCTGTCTCCCGCGTTTGCGAGGTAGCGCAAGGAAACAGACGAAAGAAATGGCCCAACCCACCCCCATACACATGTATATACATACGTCCACACACGCAAATATACATACCTACACAGCTTTCCATGGTTTACCCCAGACGCTTCACATGCCCTGATTCAATCCACTGACAACACGTCAACCCCGGTATACCACATCACTCCAATTCACTCTATTCCTTGCCCTCCTTTCACCCTCCTGCATGTTCAGGCCCCGATCACACAAAATCTTCTTCACTCCATCTTTCCACCTCCAATTTGGTCTCCCTCTTCTCGTTCCCTCCACCTCCGACACATATATCCTCTTGGTCAATCTTTCCTCACTCATTCTCTCCATGTGCCCAAACCATTTCAAAACACCCTCTTCTGCTCTCTCAACCACGCTCTTTTTATTTCCACACATCTCTCTTACCCTTACGTTACTTACTCGATCAAACCACCTCACACCACACATTGTCCTCAAACATCTCATTTCCAGCACATCCATCCTCCTGCGCACCACTCTATCCATAGCCCACGCCTCGCAACCATACAACATTGTTGGAACCACTATTCCTTCAAACATACCCATTTTTGCTTTCCGAGATAATGTTCTCGACTTCCACACATTCTTCAAGGCTCCCAGAATTTTCGCCCCCTCCCCCACCCTATGATCCACTTCCGCTTCCATGGTTCCATCCGCTGCCAGATCCACTCCCAGATATCTAAAACACTTCACTTCCTCCAGTTTTTCTCCATTCAAACTCACCTCCCAATTGACTTGACCCTCAACCCTACTGTACCTAATAACCTTGCTCTTATTCACATTTACTCTTAACTTTCTTCTTTCACACACTTTACCAAACTCAGTCACCAGCTTCTGCAGTTTCTCACATGAATCAGCCACCAGCGCTGTATCATCAGCGAACAACAACTGACTCACTTCCCAAGCTCTCTCATCCCCAACAGACTTCATACTTGCCCCTCTTTCCAAGACTCTTGCATTCACCTCCCTAACAACCCCATATATATATATATATATATATATATATATATATATATATATATATATATATATATATATATATACATATTATCCCTGGGGATAGGGGAGAAAGAATACTTCCCACGTATTCCCTGCATGTCGTAGAAGGCGACTAAAAAGGGAGGGAGCGGGGGGCCAGAAATCCTCCCTCTTGTTTTTTTTTTTTTTATTTTCCAAAAGAAGGAACAGAGAAGGGGGCCAGGTTAGGATATTTCCTCAGAGGCCCAGTCCTCTGTTCTGAACGCTACCTTGCTAACGTGGGAAATGGCGAATCGTTTGAAAAAAAAAAAAAAAAATCTGGCATTACCATGCAATATAGAAAACATTGTTTCATCATCAGCAAGAGCACCTGTTGGGGAGGTTTAGTTTTGCAGCTAGTGCATGACATAGCAAAGTTGCTGGTTGACAGATATGAGGAACTTCCAAGGCAAATACCTTGGATGGCTTCTCCAGCTCTATGGATGCTGAGTCACAGGTTATGCTTCCTTTCCTCAGAGGGCAATGTAACTGTAGTCTTTTAGAACTGGAACAAAAGTTCTTATATATCTCAGAGCATATTTTCTCTGAGTTGTTCATGGAACTCTGCCTTTGTTGGAGACATGGTTTTTTTTTTTTTTTATGTCATATCTCATATTTTGTATAAAAGGTATGATTACAAAACAAATAGGTTTGATTCACTTGGTGCCCTTCATCTATAATATCTCGCTTTGGTAGTAGCAGTCTCTACCTATACATAATGGATGGTGAACTAATAGATTTGAAGAATGAAGTCTCCATTTCTTGAGCTTAGTTGCTTGCATCTTTCTGTTAGCCTCTCTTCTTTTATAGTGACTATTGGATAACTGACCTCATTCAGGCTTTGTATGTTTGTAGATTGAACACTGGTGTAAAGTATAGTCTATCGATTGCTGACAGTTTTCAACTGCTGGTATGGGTGTTTTCTCAGAATCTTGATATATTATTAAAATTCGGTCCACCTTGCCATGCAGTGAGTGAGCAAGTATTTTAGTTATGATATATGCGAAGAAGGAAGGACCACCTCATTCTTAAACCTTTTATTTTTCATTTTTTTCAGACCTTTTGGTGTAGTGATGATGGACGTCACATCACTAATACAGAAGCAAAAAAGTGTCACCGTACCCTCCAATGGTTCACAGGAAGTGGACCAGTTTGCTGCATTTTATCCGTGAGTTTTGCTGCACTTTTATTTGAATGTGTTTGAATGATTAATTGCATTCATATTTATGTGTGAGTATATTTTGTTGTTAGTGTAAACAAATGATTAACTGGATTAACAGACTCTGATTTGAATTATTTTTACTCCAGTTGCTCTTTTGGGGACTTAATTTTAGAGCTTGAGGGTTTTAGGGGTGAAGCCTATTTGGTGACTGACAGTGAAGTTAGCCAACCATTCTGTCATTGTTATAGAAGGTGGTGTCAAGTATCTTTTGCATGATGATTTGTCATGAGACAGTGTCATAGTTTTTGTTGCTACTGATGCTACTAATATTGTGCTGGAGGGAGGTGGGTTATGGTTGGTTATAGCCATCTAGGATATGTTGTGTGAGTTATATGTGTCATTTGATAATGGAGGGATTGGGTCTCAAGCTATGTTGCATGAGTGAAATTCTGATGATAAAGGGGTGGGAGGAGAGAGATTTGAATGGTTTGGAAGGTTTTAGGCTTGGTACTAACTGGCAAGTTTCCATGTGTCAGGGATTTTGTTGTGAAGCTGGGAGTGGTTGCAGATGTCTGTAAGTGCTTAAATTTGAACTGGGCCAAAGAGTTTTATGCAGAAGTATGATATGCTGTTAGGGCCTGTTGCAAGGTTTTGATTGCACTGCTTATGTCAGTGGAAGTGAAGGGTGGGTGAGCACTTGTTTCAGAGTGGATTTTATTTAGATTTTTTATGACTCTGTTTAAGGGGTGTGGTTGGTTTGTAGCTGAATTTTGAGGAGTGTTTCATGAGTATGTTTGTAATTAATTTTGGGGAAGGATTGTCATTGGATTGGGTCAGAAATGCTTTTTGCTTCAGGGCTAGGTTGGTGCAGGAGTAAGAAAGAGGTGTAGTAGTAAGAGGAGTGTGTATGAATGAGCTGAAGAGTTTATGCTGAAATGGTTTTGGCATATTGATAGGATGAGTGAGGAGATGATAACTAAGGGGTAATACATGTTAGAAATGGAGGCAATAAGGAAAACAGGGAAACTGAGTAGATGGAAGGATGGAGTGAAACAGGACATTAGTGTTCATGGCCTGTACATGTAAGAGGTCGTGAGGTGTGCATGGGATAGAGGAAACTGCACAAGAGTTGACATATTGTAAGCAGGCTGAACCTGGGCATATGAAGCAGTTAGGGGTAGCAACAGAAAGGTCTTTGGGTCTTGGTTGTCAAGAGAGGCCTCTGGTTTTAGTATATTATATATGACATTTATGAAAATGTTGTGATCTGTTTCCTCTTACTTGATTGCATTCACCATAGTTGTTTTTGCTTTCTAGTTATGTTTTATCACTAAGTGCCCTTTTAGCAATTTGAAATTATAGTAACTTCTTGTATCAGAAAGAAAATACTAACTGACATTTCACAACTTTTTTATTATTCTAGGATGGACGAGCAACATTGTTATGTCACCATTTGCTCAAGAAGTAAAATATTGTAATTCATTTTTTCTTATTTTCCCTGCAGATGTGGAGAGAAGGAGACTCTGGACTTGAAGAAGCTACTGTCATCACGAAGTGATGCTGTAAGAGATAATAGAACAGGCTTCCAAGGGATTTGGTTTACATTTCAGTTACTTAATGGTGATTTAAAACAGGTAATTGTGATAGCCATCCTGATTCATTACAATTAAGAGTATTCATATAAAGATATGTATGAAAGCCCTGTACTTCTTTTGTAGTCACCTGTAGCTTTGAGGATGCACAGCAAGCAGGAGCATGGAAATGATAGATTCCTTTGGAAGATCTTCAACAGACTGTACTCCTATCTTTCCATGAATTATGATGTAGATTAACCAAAAGTGATAGTTCCTGGGCAAACTCAGGACATTTTTTTGGAAAGAGTTCCAGGATTAATAATGGATGAATAAATGTTAGGTATACATGTATGTAGGTGTTATGGATTCCTCTAGCACGAGGTTGCACTAAATGAAAAGTCACATTTGATGAGGCTGTACCATTGGGATTACGATCTCGTTAAAGAACTTCTCACTCCAAAATAGTCCATATTTTCCTGCTGCTGTGCAGCCTTGGGCTGCAGGAGCCTCTGGAAAGAGGTCCTGGATATCACCAGGACTCTCTCTACAAAGAGGTGTTTTTTTTTTTTTTTTTTTTTTTTTTTTTTTTTTTTTTTAAGATGCTGAACTTAAATGTAAATCCTTTTTGTGAAAGATCTTTTAAAAGATATAATTGTAATGGGAGTACTTTAGCCTCAGACTTTTTTATGGCTCTTATATGAGTCCAGCCTTTGGAGTTAATTTTTGAATTCATTTGCAGCTTCAAGAGGATAATGCACACTATGTGGCACTTCGAGATGTTCCTGTAGCTCTTCGTTTGGGTCTATCTGATGTTATAATGCCTGGAGATGTACGCAATGACCTTTACATAACTCTGTTATCAGGAGAGTTCTCCAGAGGAGCCAAGACTTGTGATCGTAATGTTGAAGTTACAGTCCGAATATGCGATGAAAAAGGAAATTTGATACCCGTAAGTTAAGAAATGATGAATAATGAAGTTTTCTTAGTTATGGATCAAAATTATTTTGCATTCACATAGATTACTGTCATATTTGAAACTTGGAAAACATAGGACTTCTACAGATTTGGATAGCTCTCACAGGACCTTTTTGGAAAACATAGGACTTCTACAGATTCAGATAGCTCTCACAGGCCCTCTTCCTCAAAACCCAATTTCTGCATCATTGAAGCTTCTTCCATGATTACACCACTTGCACATGTGCTCACTAGCCATGTCCTTTTCCGTTTTCCCTTGCCTTTGATTTTTCTGCATATTCAATCTTTGTGTATTCACCTCCTTAGCTCTCCATCTTTTGCTTTATCAGTCCCTCTTTGGTATTTCCCTCTAGTGTACCCATTCCTTTTTCTGTCTACAATTTGCACCATACATATGATAATTATGAATCTTTTTATTGTCAGTAGACAAAAGGGAGTACACTCTTATTGAAGAATTTCTCACTTTAGAGTTCATCCTGTCCTTGCTGATGAATGTAACATTGCCTTGAAGCTGCAGGAGCCCCTGGTTTTCGGGTCATAGGATTGAATGATAATGATAATTATAATACATCTCAGATATTTCACCATCAGAGTGAAGAAAAGTTATTAATCTTTTCTTCTCAAGGAAATTAGTTTCTGCTTCACCACAACCGAAATGGGAACTTTCAGAAGTCTTAGGCCTTGTACAGTTTGATATTTTTGATAGTTTATCCCTAAACTGTCTTCCTATGAAAATTCTTTTCCTCATATCCTTGATTTCTGGGAGAAAAGTTAGCGAATTACAAACAGTATCCATACACAGGAATCACTTATGGGTTAGCATGAACCCCAGTTAGATTTTTGGCTAGAATGAAACCAACTGATTTACAAATAGCCTTATCATAAACTCTTGGAGGACTTCATCAAGAGAGCATCATGCCTTTTGCCCAGTTAAATCTCTTAAGAGATTTTTGAACCTTACCAGCGATTATACTGTACCTTGCCTTTCAGTGGACAAGGCTCTCACTTTTTTGCAGCATCAGTACCCTTACTCCAGTTGTTGAAATTAATGATGTTTGGTGTTGACAGTATCAGGATTTTTGTTCAGCAGGAAATAGGTTACAGATGGTACAACCTTTGTCACCATGTGTTTAATTCTAACATGGTTAGTTGTAATGAAGTAAATATTTTATTCAGAAGTAATTGCTGCCTTTCTACATTAGGGAGCCAGTATGATGTTAGAGTCTTCTCTCCTTCCCTTGTCAGTGGTTAGCCATTAGTTTGTCTCTTCTTACGTTTATAAGATATCTTGGATGCTTGCTGTAGAGATATTGTTTTCAGCCCTCAGAATCTACAATTTTCATCAAGCCCCAGAGTGAGAAAGTATTAGATATCTTTTAGCAGGTCAAGAATACGTATGGAGAGTGACACTATTTGGTGGAGTATTTTTTTTCATACATGTTTATTATTTCCCAAATAGGAAGAGGAAAGGGAGATTATTAGGGTGATATTAGTAGATAAGAGTACTAATATGTAAGAGTTAACAAGCATTTGAAGATATAAGATATGCAGGTTGTGGTACTTAACTTTTTAGCTTAGGGGAAAATAAGTGGAAAATGATTATGTTGTATGGAATCCACAGGGTGTGATTCACCAGGGGTGTGGCAAAGGACCTCTTGATGAATATCATTCAGTTACATACCATCATGAGGGTAAACCAAGGTGGGCTGAAACATTTAAAATTGCTCTGCCCATTGAAGAGTTTAAGAAGGCTCATGTTAAGTTCACCTTCAGACACAGGTAAATTGCATTTGTGTATTCTCTTATTCTATTACCTCATGTTTAAGATAATGTATTTAGAATTTTTGACCCTTTAACTTACACAGATTTTTTTCCATCTCTAAACATTCAACTTTTTGTACTCTTACAGATGTTTTTATCCTTACAGAGTGAGAGATAAATAGCTTAAAAGTACATTTAGCCTTGTAATACGCATGGAGGGGTACTTCTCCAATGCTGCTAGAGAAAAGAATGGACAGTGCTTCTTTCATGCATCTTGATATTAATTTTTTTCTAACTTCCATGCTAATGGAATTATTTGCATTTTGTTTTTATTACTAAATGAACAAAATAATTTACAGATGTACTATACTTAGTTACTTTTTTTATACCATTTGCCTTTTCCCGCATGAGCGAGGTAGCATTTAGAACAGAGGACTGAACCTTTAAGGGAAAATCCTCACTAGGCCCCCTTCTCTGTTCCTTCTTTTGGAAAATGAAAAACGAGAGGGGAGGATTTCCAGCCCCCCACTCCCTCCCCTTTTAGTCGCCTTCTACAACCCACAGGGAATACATGGGGCGTACTCTTTCTCCCCTATCCCCCGGGATAAACTTAGTTACTTATGTACGTAAAATTTATACAGGTATTGTACTTATATATCAGCAGAAATAGGTAAATGTGGCTTCATTGATGCAAATTGCACATTTCTGTCCCATCATACTTGCAGGGTAAATGAGAGTGATTATCCCATAGAAGTATTCAGCACCCATACATGCCTCCCACCTTACCACTGTTCAGAACATAACCATGAAATTGTGGTTGGAATTTTCAGTTCGGTTATCAAATGTGGATGTTAGTCATATGGAAGAGATCTTTGTTTGTGATTGCTAAAGGGTTCATCATATGTGTATATATTTCTAGACTTTTTTCCTTTGCATTACTGTACATCATGATTAACTTCTGTGGGTTTTAGAGATGTGTAAAAGAATATTTTTCTTTTGGATAGTATCCAGAAAGCTGCTTTTCTCTTTGACCAAAGAGTTAACTGTGAGAGTTGGTCCAGGTCCATAAAGAATGGATCATCTATGAATATATGTTATATATGGCCCATGACAGTGAAATGTAGGTTTTGCAGGTTGTGGAAGTGAATGAAATTTGTAAGCATATCTTATCATATCTCTCCCTTTGATGTTTGAGATTGTAGATCTTTAGCTCTTTTAATCTATTATGGTAGTTCATATACTCCTGTCTGTTTATATATCTTTTGAAAAATTTCTGTATTCTATCGGTCTTGTTTGATTTGAAGTTGTTTTACAATTGACCATGCAAAACAAAAGTATTCAAGTTTACTTCTTTTGTATACATTAAACATTCTTGTCATTGTCTGCCTCTTTTTGCAAATATTCTCATATTATTTCACTCAGGTCAAAAACACTAGCTTTTCAGTATGATCCTTCATTCCTAAACACCTCCAGACAGATATTTACATGAGCTGAGCAATGCCTCTGGACACATTGAGTTTCATGCCTCATCTTCAAGGCAGCACACCAATCCTGTTGGTGACTGAAGCGGCAGTGTATGATAATTCCTCTCAACAGTCACTCATTTTCCAGCAGTGCCAGTGAGAAATTGAGCAGCTGTTAGCTAGATGTAGTGGGCCAAACAGATGATCATGAATTATTTGATGATGATGATGATGGATCATGTGGGGAGCAATTTTAGGGATACTAACTCTTTCAGCAAGAAAAGTTGACCAACAAGAGAGAGGAAAAGTTTTTCTAGCAAAATCAGAGGTGGCATTGCTAGTGCCTGCCTGACCTTGACGACACTGCATTTGATTGGGTTAGATGGAGATTTTTAATGTCATCAAGAAATTATCATTAACTTACTATGATAATTGGATTAAAAGATGTATCATCAAAGATAAAGCATAATAATGATGAGTAATCAACATTCTGGTGTAAGAAATTAATTTTTTTATGTCACATGTCAAAGCATAAAGTCATAAAAGTTAGTACAGTACATACTAATTCCAAAGTGTCATAGGTTGAAGCATTACTGCTTGAGGCCCTGATAATCCTTGCTGAATTTTCTATCCAAATTTGAGCCCTCTTCAACTCTCATCCATTGGGGCATAATTTGCATTCCAGCTATTGTTTCAGGAATGCATACGCCTTCATTTTATTACTTTTATTTGTTAGTTTCCCTTCAACACATGCCTCTAAATCTATTCATTAGAATTTGTAACTTCATAGTGTCAATAAGGCTGGCTGTCATCTTTCAGATCTACAAATGATGTGAAAGACAAAAATGAAAAGCCATTTGCTTTGTCTTTTGTGAAACTGATGCAGAGCAATGGGACAACACTGATGAACACAGATCATGAGCTGATTGTTTACAAGGTAAGAGTTATTTTGTATTTCTTTTTAATTATCTATCTATCTATCTGTCAGTATCTCTGATGTCTGTTCCAATTGGAACTCCCTCAAAGGGGTGGTCATGGCAATAGAGTCTCCATAACTAAAGAACTCCATTATTGATTCTGAGCCTTTAGTGCCTCACCTTTTACACGCCACTGGCAGAGGGCAAGTCTGTTGCATTGTTTGCAGAGGCTCTTATCTAATGTTCCTTGTGACTGCTATCTAATGCTCCTACCTGCTGCTTCCACCTAATAATTCTGCCTAAATGTTCCTACCTACTGCTTCTATCATTTTGCTAAAATGCAGGGCAGGTGCATAGTGCTAATTGCAGGAAAATCTGGAGTTATGAAGAATGAACTGTGTGAGTTAAGTGTTGTCAAGTTTTACATATTTACAACTAGAGATTGTACGTTTGTGGACAAAATGTCTGTAGTCCACATGTTAGTGAGGCAGAAAGCTACTTGGGTATATACTGTTTTACTCATTCATGGCAGAATAGGGGATACCGAATGATATGGCATTGCCTGCTGTACAGATTATTAGTCATTGAATGATTTTGTGACACTGAATTACTTATTGTCATATTTATTACTTATTGCTAGCCCACTGCCTGAACCTCCACTCAACTCCCTCACCGTTTCAAAGCACCCTGCCAGTAAATAATAAATTAGCTTTTACCTCACGTCTGCCATTCTATTGATAATCTCTCCCACCCTGGAGAAATGTCACTAAGCTTTGATGATTACTACTCTTTAGATGAGCTTGATGTTCTTAATATTCAAAGATTTTAAAACTATTTGATCCCTATTAGTTTTATTTTATTCAGAGAGTATTATAATGATGATGCAGGTTCAACAGCACTAATGTCAGAATTACTTACATCTGCTGCTCCTCATAAAGATTCTTTGTCCTTATACAATAATTGCAGATGTAAAATACACATTACTGTTGGGCTCAGAAACATCAAACAGTTGGAGAGTAGGCTAAAAAGTAATGTGCTTTAATTCATGGGGATTTGTAGTGAACAGTAAAGAATGGTGTTTAGAAACTTCAGAAGAAAAATGAAAGCAACAGTTATAATTTTGAAGAATGGGTTTATAACGGTAGTGTAGGTTTAGAGTTCGTGTTGTAGAAGCTCAGAAGTGGATGTGAAGTCTGAAGAGTGATTGATGCAAGGAATAAACAAATCATACTGAGTCAGATTACAATGAGAGGTGTTTTAGATTTAAGTAAAGGATGAAGAAATTAATTTTTATAGACATTAGATGTAGAAATAAAGATCTATGTTGTGGTGAGGATGTAAAGATAGTGGAAGATAAGAAGTAAAGAAAGATAGAGTGAGTTGTTACTTAGACAAAGTTGTTATATTTGCATAAGAAAATGAAGAAATGTTCTACAGTATTGGTGTATAGAGGAGTTGTTGCATGAGCAGCCCTGCTGTATTGTAAAAAGTGTATTTAGGGTGTCAACAGATTTATTGAAGGATCTTCATTTCCTGTAATGGCATTGATTTTCCTCATATTATCTTTTATATTTAAAGATTGATGGAAAGAAATGGAACGATAATGACTGGAGCTACCTGAATCTACCCTGGCAACGAATTAATGGTGAAGAGTTAACTAAATCCTGGAATCATGGTGTTGCCCCATCATTAAAGGATAGCTTTACCATATCAACAACCTTTTGTTCAACAAAGCTCACACAAAATGGTAAGATGTGGAGCAATGCACCACTATGATATCTGTTTCTTTGTCTACACTGCAAAGCTTAGGAACTCTTTACCACCACAAGTCTTCTCTAACATGTATGACCTCTCCCCTTTCTAAATGGCAGATTTTCCACTTCCATTAAAATTCTTGAAATATTTTCCTTATTATTACTCCCTCTTGAATCCTTTTCATATTTCACTGAACACCTATTTTTGATGTGGACTTAAGTCCATGACTGGACTGACTAATATCGGAAGAAAAAAAAGCCATGAAAATTCAGATCATTTCTATTACAGTTAAGTGTTTCATATGATTTTCATTTTCCATGATCATAGCTAGGATGACAGAAATTTCATGTTGAATATCACATTTTTCATTTGGGTTTATTTCACGGCAAAGTAGCAAATGAGGGGATGGTTACAAAATTTTACTCCTCAGTATACCTTGCCTTTATTTCTTTATGTTATGCATTATGACATAAGATTATTCCTGGGGATGGGGAAGAAAGAATGCTATCCTTGTATCTGTTTGCTATCACAGAAGGCAAATTGTGAACATAAGGAGCTTAATGAAAATTTTCATCAAAGGTTTGATCATTTGCGCTGAATCAGAAAAAGTTGAATAAGTTTACATATCATGATGCCGTGGTGCACATAGCCTAATTGAATTACTGTAGGATAAGTATGAATTATTGCTATGTAGGTAGAGTGGGGGGCATTTGACTTGCTTATTTGATGTCTGTTTTCCTCTTGTTTCTCAATTATCTCCACAATATTTGCCCCATGTTATGTGATATAATACATCATATCATGGTGTATGTAAATGCCCAAATTGCTGTATGGCAGCAAGGTAAGATTTGATTTGGCCAGCTGGTCTGTTTATTTCATGTTTTTCATAAAGGTTAAGCATATAAGTTTTGAATACCCTTATGTTAACTATTTGAAGACTTCTTTTGAAGAATTTCTTTTCTAATGTTTGGCTTGATATCTCAGAGAGTACCTTGAGATCTTCAGGGATTAGTAAGGTGAACCCTCCTTTCTTTCCTACTCAAACGATTTGAAACCCTTCTCTGAGGGAATATTTAGTTTTGGATTACAACTGTTGTCTTTGGCTTAACCTGGCATGTTGGTTAGAGCCATGTTAGTAAAGTACTGCCATGGTAGTTTTTATGAGGAAACTTTTTGTTTTTACCATTCTTATCCTTGGATGTTGAGACACCGAGGATCGGTACTATAGGTGATGAGCTTACTCCTGCAAGGCAGAGGATCAATTATGTATCATAAGATAACCTCTGGGTATGTTTACAATCAATCTTTTTCTTGGTTAAATTTTCCTGTAACTCTCCACATCCATGCTGCTTTACTCTCATAGCTCATGGAAAAAATGAATCCTGAAGAAAAAGGAGGTTTGAAGATTGATGAATTGTTTCTCCTCAGGGCTTTGTCCTGTGAGCAAATTTTGCATGTTTCTCTCCCTTGCTATCCTTCTCTTCTGATTGATGGTAGTTAGCATTGGATTTTGATATCATTTGTTTGAAAAGTTATGCAGTGGCTGACCTAGTACAGGTTGGCAGCCATTAGGATGGTAAAATCATTGCCAGGGGCTTCCTGATGATTAAACAGGAGTTCCAAGTTGATCTTTTGCCACAGTCACAATTTGGATGGCTTGTAAAACAGTAAAAAGCACAAGTCTCACCTGAAGGTGAGGGTTTAGAGATCCATTGGGATTCTTTCATGGCTCAAGGGATGCCACCATGGAGAGAAACAGTTTTTCATTCTTCAAAACTAGGACATCTTGAAACTGCTCCAAGATGGCAGCCACAGGGATGTCTGATGGGCATTTACATATCAGCAGAAGGCTGCTGATCATTGCAATAAAGGGAAAACATTTTTAGCTGCCTTGAACCAAAGTCATATTACATGGTCAGTAGTTGTAAGAGTTCAGTTGACATTTGGTAATTGTCATATTGAAAGGGTTAATTGACTCCATTCTCATGTAATTATTCTTTTAGATGGAACATGAATTTTACTTCAGGTTTCATTACCTACTGTCTTTAGAAAATTGATGGGATGAACCTGAAACATTTTTGTTCATATCCTTTTTACCTGAGACACTAATTATTATTTTCTTCTCAGCGGAGCTGCTTCGTTTATTGGAATGGGGTTGGAGTGGTTCTCCTGATAGAACAACTCTAGAGTCTTGTCTCCAAGGTCTACGGCGTGTTCCTTCAGAGGAGCTAATGGTATTCCTGCAGGACACCCTGGATGTGCTTTTGGAAATTCTCATGAATAACTCAACGGATGATGACAGTGACAACAAAGTTTTTGAGGCATTGGTCAGTTTTTTGCTAAATTTTATAGTGTTTAGTCAAAAGGATATTTTCCTCCTGGGATTTTGTTGTAGTAATTTGTTACTAATAAAGAGTTGGGGAGAGAAGAGTGATTTTTATTTCATGACATGGAAACATTGATTGTTTCCATTAGCTTTGTACATAGAATTATTTTGAAATAAGTAAAGAATTCTCAAAATTAGCATAATATGCTCATTGCATTAGGAACAGGGAATCAAACTTAAGTTTGGATGATAAATTTTACCATCACTTGATTTCCAGCTATGTATAATGATGTATGATCAGGTTTCAGAAAGGTTAGCTTCAATTATGTTACACTGGGAAGGGCTGCATGTAAGAGGTAGTTGTGTTAAAACGAAATAATTTTCCATTTGTTTTTTTCACCATGGATTTCTCTCTTTGATCAGGTTCATACAATATACCACTAACTGATACAGGGTCTCTCCAGGATGAGGAATATTATAAGGAAAAAAAGACTACAGGAAAAAATCAAATTTAAGGAAAAAATTAGAGGATAGTGGAGAGAGAATGCCACCCGCATACATATCTCCTATATTTCACAGAAGGTGGTGAAGAGGGATGGGAGTGGTTGGGCTGGACATGCTCCCCTCCTTGTATTATCACTTTAGAAACTGGAGCAGAGGAAAGGCTAAGTGAGGATTTCTCAAAGTCTTAAGCTGGGGTGTTTGAATGTGTGTGGATGTATCTAAGATGAGAAGTGAGAGCTCTTATGTTTGTTGAGTGGAATTTATTGTAGATGTTGTGGCTCAAAGTGAAACCAGGTTGAAGGTAAAGGGAAAGTATGGTTTGGATATGTTCATCTAGGTAGAGCTGGGTTAATGTGAGGGCAGGAGCAAAGAAAGGGGTTGGGACTTTGCTAAAGTGTTAGGGAGTGATTTCAAGAATGATATGTTGCTGTGGTCACCCCATTAAGGAAGTTCCAATTAGAACAGGCATCAGAGATATAGATAGATATGGTTTAGTTTAAAATACCATAAGGTGTGCATGATTGTTAGTGCTTATGCACCTTGTAGTGAGAAATATAAAGAGGAAAGGGGTGAATTTTTTGGGAGCTGATGGAGTGCTTCAACAATTTTGATGCAAGGGATTGAATCCCAGTGCAGTGGGATCTGAGTGCAAAAGAGGATGATGTAACAATTGAGGATGTACTTGAAAGGCAAAGGATTTTTTATGTAAATGAAAAAGAAGAACTTGTTGAGTTGTGTACTGAAAGAGTATTAATGATTGGGAATACTTGGTTTAAAATTATGTGTGGATGTTAGGGTTGGTATTTATCTAGTGTTTGATTTTATAGTGATTGATATGCATGCACAAGATATGTTGGATTTGAATACACTGAGAGGGATGTCTCATTATATCTTGTTTGAGATGATAAGGTAGAAGCAGTAGGTAGGACCATCATTAGGAACATTAGATTGGAGCCGCTGCAATCACTGCGCTAGACTTGCCCTCTACTAGTGGCCTGTTAAGGGTGAGGCACCAAAGGCTAAGAAGTAGCATTGGAGTTCTTTAGTTATGGAGACTCTTTTTCCATATCCACCCCTTTCAGGGAGTTCCAATTAGAACAGGTATTGGATAGATAGATAGATTGATTGATGGAGATGAATGTTAAACTGTGAAAAGAATGCAAGACGGAGTTTACAAGAAGAGTGTATGATAGTACGATTAAAGAGGTTGGTGTGAAAGGAAGACCACCTGTGACATGGGGTAATTGTGTGTAAGAGAACTGGAGGGAGAGAAATTGAGGAAGAGTGCATGGAATGGTGTTCGAGAGGGAGGCATGTAAGGACAGGGAGAAGTGGAAGTGGAGCCTCTCTTGCTATAGCCACCATTTTAATGGGAGTTCCCAGAGGGAATGAGTATCATACATATGGATGGATATATAATTATGAAAGTATGTAGTATTTTTAGGAAAAGAGAAGCTGACACATTTTGGATAGGAATGGTGAGTGAGTGAGATTATACAGAATATATGCACTTACAGAGAGACCTTGAGAGTGGTATACAGTGAAAGTAAATGAAACAAGGGGAGTTGAGGAATGTAAAGTATGTATGGAAGAATTGCATACTTTCTTGTTGAAATATGTGGCATATGATGTTAAACAATGAAATTAATGCAGTGAAAGAAGCAAAAAGCCCTACAAAAGTTGGGGAAGTAAAGAGGTTCCTATGATCTGTAGGTTAATATATATATTGAACACTTAGCTGCAAGAGAAGCAACTTTAAGAATGTAGACAAAGTCCAAACAAGCATGTTAGTGGGAGTAACCCTCAAAAGAGAACTTTTATTGACTTACAATACCAGTGGGCAAATGCAGATACCATGGCTTCTTTCAGCCTAAAGGTGCCAACTCAGTTCATTGGAAATGCTTTCCCAGCTGGATTAGGAATTTTATCACTAAGATAGGATGATGGGAATTATGTACCTTATGTACATGTCATGTGTGTCAGAAAGTCTTTAAAGATATTCTCAAAATGAGAAGGAAGCTTTAATAGTGTTATGGGCTTATGAAAGATTTTGAATGTATTTGTGTTGAGTAGAATTTGATATTTTGGATGACCATAAATGTCTGAATATGATTCACTCCAAGCCACCCTAAAAAATTGAAAGATAAGCATGAAGACTCTAACTGTATTAAGTTTAAAGTAAGATATCATCCAGGAAAGCATAATGCTGTAGATGCTTTGTCTACATTACCATTAAATATAGCCCAAAAGAAAATGTTGATGAAGAATATGTGTATTTATTCACATAAAGCTTTACTTCAGCTGTATTCACCATCAACCCTTTGGCTGCAGTGATCAAGTCGAAAATACAGATCATTGCAACTCGCAGTGAAAAGTAGTGAAAGTCAGCAGCACGTATAGAACTATTTGAGCAACCCATACATTTGGTCAGCACCTCCATGATCAAAAATCTGACCTGGAAGTCTGTATAGTCTGGCTTTCTGCCCATGCATGAGTTTAAAATCTCCCAGATACAACACTTGAGCCATTCACTGTCTCATGCCACCCTATTATTGATATATTGTCTATTTATCCTTTTCAACATTCTTTGAACCATAATTTAGATAAGCTATAGATGTCTTATGGAAGCCAAGCATCCTTTAGGTGCTACTGTCTACCTGCACCAAAGTCAGATGTCCCAACTAAAACTGACTCACTTCCCTGCTGGTGTTGCCATTGCCACCACACAGCAGTTTATTCATTATTCATTCTTGTTTTCCATTTTTCACAATGATCTAATTACATTATACAAGTTATAATATCAAGATATGCTGTGTAAGTGTATGATTTGTATTATGATGTGTAAATATATACAGTGATAATATACAATGTTTTGGAAGAGCATTCTATGAATTGGAAGTAGTGCTAGTTCCACTGGAATCCTTCCATTCTGTGACTTCCATTGAAATCCAGGACTTTAATTTTTTGACATTCTTTTCAGTTCATTCATTGTTATTAGTGTATATTATATATTATGATGTGTAGATACTGATATATGATAATGATATACTTTGCTTTTGATGGGTGCTCATGAGCTGGCAACACGGCTGCTTAGTGTCTACTTAAATCCAGTACTTTTGACTAACTCCATCCCATTTACTATTCCTCATCAGTATGAGTGTAAGAAACAAAAAATCTGTTACTAACAAAGTATATGCCATTTTGTAGGCTTCAGGCTGTAATTTCTAAGCTTTGATTTTTTCATGTATTTTTTTTCCTTATTATCAGATGTTTTTAAGAAAAATTCATGCCCAACAGAAATTGTATGGGTTTGCTTAAATAGAATAGTTATAGAATAGGAACAGTTACCATTTTTATATTCACTGGATAATTCACATTCCTTGGAAATGCAGCTGGAAATTCATTCCAGGGCTAAGGGGTTTAAATGGTAAGTTAGATCAGCTGAAGATGAAACTGTATGATAAGAAAAGCAGGTAGGACAGATGAATAGAACAATATTCCTAGATTTAAGCAAGTCAGAGATGAAATTGGTGTTACTTATCAGGGAAAGACATGTAATTCCTGAAATAATGCTTAAGCATGTGTTAACATTAGCACATGAAGGTCATGAGAGATGAGATGAGTTTAAGGAAACTCAGGCCAGTAGTCGGTGGCCGAGTATATATGAAGATCTGGAGAATTTTTGAAAGTCATGTAAATTTTGTCAACTACAGATTGATGAAATTAACTAGAATTGCTTAAACCAATAGTATTACCTGAGAACCCATAGCAAAAGATTGAGCTGGCTGCCTTGGAGAGAGAAAGTTTTCAAGCTTCAAAACACGCATTACTTACCATTGCATTTTCATTTTGATCACTGTATTCAAGTCACAAAACTAGTTTGTTAAAAACCTGCTTAACAGTAAAACAGAGAGAGATAGAGGTGTTAAAAATGACAAAAGTATTTTACATCTAGCACTGATACTGATGTTGACACCAGTCATCCCTGTAGTAAAACTGCAAGTATTATTTTCAGTTGAGTTAGTTGGAGAAGGAATGCTATTTTTTTTTTTTTACCTGTGCCACAGCCCCTTGAATGTTCTTTGTATTGGCCTGTCAGTGAATTAGGTGAATTTGAATAGAAAAGCTTTAAAGGATATATTCTAACATATATATGTTAGAATAAACCACTATGAGGCATACATTCCTGAAGGTAACAAAGGAAACTATCAAGCATTTTTTCATTATGTTAAAAGCAAGAATCATTGCCCAACCAAATGGTCCATTACTTATGGAAAACAGTAATTTGGTTAAAGTCACTAAAGCCATGTGAATGATTTTTCCATCTTTATATATATACACTGAAGACACATCTCATGTTCTAGATCCACTTCCATTGCTAGCAGAGGAAAATATTTTGCAGCATCCTGACAACCTCGATCAGAATATACCATTGGGATCAAACATCTTTTTCAAACTATTCGCCATTTCCCGCATTAGCAAGGTAGCGTTAAGAACAGAGGACTGGGCCTCTGAGGGAATATCCTCACCTGGCCCCCTTCTCTGTTCCTTCTTTTGGAAAATTAAAAAAAAAAAAAAAAAAACAAGAGGGGAGGATTTCCAGCCCCCCGCTCCCTCCCCTTTTAGTCGCCTTCTATGACACGCAGGGAATACGTGGGAAGTATTCTTTCTCCCCTATCCCCAGGGATCAAACATATTGAAAGTAAATACAGTGGCAGGTCCTGGTAAGTCTTATCCAAAAACAATGAAACAGGATAAAGATGAGAGAGTTAAGTCCTTGACTGCCCTTTTTGATGTCACTTGCTATCAGGAAAGTTCCAGGGAATTAAAAACTTGCTAATGTATCATTAACAGTCAAAGTAAGTGAAATTTCATTTCAGAAATTATTTCACAGATGACTTGATATCCGTAACTGGCAGACTTTTGAAACCATTATTCAAAACAAGATTGTAAGTTTTGTAGAGGATCACCACTTAAAATTATGACTGGCAACATGGTTTTTGATAAAATTGTTGGCATCTGAGTAAGCTGAGAAATGAGCAAATACAGCAATTAAACATTCACTGCTTCAAGATGACATAGACAAACTGATAGTTTAGGCTCAGATGGCATATGAATTTTGATATTAATCAATTCAGAATTTTGTATGTAGAAGAAATAAGAAGACAAGCTATGATATGGGATTCTGTTGATGTAGAAAGTGTAAGCAAGAAAATTATTATTTCTTATTATTATACTTGATCATCGTTTCCCACATCAGTGAGGCAGAGCCAGGAAACAGACAAAGGGTGGCCCATCCACTCATATACATACATTTTTTTTTTTTTTTTTTTCAAAAGAAGGAACAGAGAATTGGGCCAGGTGGGGGTATTCCCTCAAAGGCCCAGTCCTCTGTTCTTAACGCTACCTCGCTAATGCGGGAAATGGCGAATAGTTTGAAAGAAAGAAAGAATATATATATATATATATATATATATATATATATATATATATATATACATAAACGCCCTTACATGCATTGCTGTCCCCTGCTTCAGCGAGGTAGCACCAGGAAAACATGGGAGATTAGGGTATACAAGAACTACAAGTAAAGTGTCACAGTGTTTCTTTTCAGTCCCGTTGATACTGATAACATTAATACAACCTATGTTGATTATGTTTGATGAGCTTTGATAAGCTGTGTTTTTGCATTGGGAAATTTTAAAATTTGGAGAAAAAGCTCTGTAAGACCATCAGCAGAAAGCTCAATGTTGAAATTATGGTGAAAAGTCTTAGTATGTCTTAATTCATATGGAGATATTAAAATGATGTAATGTTATTAGTAAAGAAATCAGGCAAGAATTCAGACTATAGAGGTTAAGGGGAAAGCATTATTTTCTATTAAGGTGTTGATCTGTTGTGCATTTTTTCCACAGATATACGTCATTACTATTGCAACGGACAAAAACAAACATGAAGCATTCCAACCGGTTTTAGACACCTATATTCAGCAGAACTTTCATGCTACCCTTGCTTATAAGTAAGACTTTTTTTTGTAGTTGTACTTATTCTTGGTCATAATGCTGAAAAACCCTTGAATTAGTAGTATCATTTTTGTACTTCATTTCCATCTTTTTTTTCATTTATAGTAGTGATTCTTTATATGAAGAAAGGTATCCCTTGCATAAACTCTGTACTGCACATATTCTCATGATTCCTTTTATACACATTCTAAAACACCTGCACCTGCTTTTTCTTGTCTCATGTGCTCTTTTGGCATCTTTCCACATTACTCTTTTCTGCCATTTAATATAACTTTAAACACTGGCTTATTGGAAGAGCATCTCAGCTGCAATGAAGAAAAAGGCATATATATTATTGCAAAGAATAGAAGTTATATAAAACCCATTTTTTGCTGAAATCAGGACTTCTGACCCAAAACATAGTAAAGGTGTGTTTGACCTAACCCTTCCAAGGTAGGCCAACACATCTTAGTGTTTAGGACCTTTTCACCCAACCCTTATAAATCAAGTGAAAGGCCAGTGATATCAAGGTTGTAGGGAAGACAAGGATGTATTGAAGGTGGTCTTTGACTGGACTGTGTATTTTTTTTTTTTGCAGCAAGTTGATCCATGTTTTGAAGTATTATGTAGAAGAAGGACAGAATGCTGATCGACAAGAAACTTTGAAAAAAGCAATGAAGTGTCTCCAGTATGTTTTTAAGTTTATCATACGCTCCAGACAGCTTTTTGTAGAGTAAGTATTTATGTACAGAATAGGATGCTTATTCATGATTTACTCTTTTTTTTCAATGTATGGAATAGAATGCATATGTATAATTTTTTCCATATTTCCAGCAATTCTAGATCTATCCCACAACTTTCTTTTTAATCACTGTTATTGCCAGAAGAAATAGATATCATTATTGTCATATGAGCTCTTTAAGGGGAAAATATACACATATGATATACATAAACGCCCTCACACGCACATATACATACATATACATATCACATACACATATACATACATATAGATACACATACACAGACATATACATGTATGCACTTGTACATATTCATACTTGGTTGCCCTTATCCATTCCTGGCAACACCTTGCCCCACAGGAAACAGCATCACTACCCCCTGCATTAGTGAGATAGCCCTGATTAGCCTTTTAGTAGCCTGTGCTGTCTCAGCAAGCATAAAAGAAGAATGTTTTAGAAGAGCTGTTATTAGCTGTCCTGAACACCTGTATAGTGTTGGTTACTTTTTTAATGCAAGTGAACATTTTGTGTGAGGGTCAACATAACTTAAGTTGATTAGGACTATTTGGCATACATCTGTCATGCCTTAACAACTGAAATTTTTTCGTTATGATAATATGACTATTCACTAAATTGCTGGCTTGTATTTGAAAATGTATAAGATTGTACAATAGAAGAGCATGACACCATAATGAAGCTCACCTTGAATATGATCCTCTCTATCCAGGTCCATATGGGAAAATTTTATATGATATTCTTTATCAGAATGATAAAATTTGTAGCATATTTTACTTGTGTGTCTAAAGCTGTGGGCTCTTACCTAACAGATTATATGGTCGTGGACAGGAAGAATTTGAAAAGAGCCTGCAACAACTGCTAGAAGCTATGGCATCTATGATGAAGCACACCGTGGACACTACATTGACTGTTCAAGCTCACTGTCTTAAATACATAACTACCACAATTCCAGACATTATAACCACCTTTGATGCTGTAATTATGAGGTATAGTTGGACATTTGCAAATTTATTTAAATGAATTAGTGATTCTGGTATGTTGTGGAACTGTTTATTGATATGCAGTGTTATTTGCAAGCAAACCTGTTATGTAAATATAAGTGAGGAGGCAGTATCAGCTTTTTTAAGATGAGTTTCTACTTAGTGCCAGTAGTGGATAGGAATCCAGTTGATCTTTTCGAGAATGGGATGAAAATGCTATGATTGGTTAGGAAGACTATTTTACATTTGTATGGCCAAAGGGGAGGTACCTGAGTAGTGGTTGAATGTATGTGCAATCCCCTTGAAGAAAAGCAAGTGGAGAAAAGTGAACGTTTGAGATGCAAGGTTATATCCCTCAAGTGTACCTGGTAAAGTGCATTGGAGAGTGTTGATAAAGATGGTTGTGACTGGAAAATGTGGAAGTCTATATGATGAATACAATAGTTTGATAGTTGGGTCCCCACTAACATATCTTCTCCATACGCACAAACAGGTGATGGTAAATGATCACACATCCTTTTAGACTTGTATTTAGGAATGTACTGCATGAAGAATAATAATGGGCTAGGCATATTATTCTTTCTTCTCCATGTTCATTTCTGTTGTGCATTTCAAGGATCTGATGATTTACTGTTATGTTTCATGAGATATCTCATATGGTGTTTAGTTATTGATAGATCTTGTGTTGAAAATTAAAACTGAAATTTTAGAAATGCCACTTTTTGCCCTGACAGCCAGATCTTGGTTAAGATGATTGACAATCTAGACCAAAAGCGGATCCCAAAACAGAAGTTGATGACCATGAATGAAATAATTCACAGTGAACTTTTCAAGTTTCCTGAATGTCGGAAGGTATTGCTCCCGTCCTTCATTGATCACATTCGTCGTCTTTTGGCTGCTAATGAGGAGGTATGTTGGAGGAGAGTCATACAAATGATGACCTTTGGCAGTGTTTTTGTTTAAGAATTCAGTTTTGCAATTAATTGTGGTTTTTATATATTATCTTTAAGTGCATAAAGAAATTATATATATATATATATATATATATATATATATATATATATATATATATATATATATATATATATATATATAATTTTTTTTCTTAGTTTGGTGATGGCAAATGTTGCATTTCATGCATGATATATAAAGCCTAAATTTTTTTACAAGTATAAGCTATCTATAACATTATTGTGATATTGCCTGTATATTTATAAATGTATTTATTTAACAAGCATGCATATACAAACTACTTGCTTTGCTTTTTTTGGGGTGATCTCATTTTCTTTTTAGACAATTATTAACACATAATACATTTGCATTGTATTCTAACAGAAGGGCAAGAACTCTAGATGATTTAGATTTAGAACAGTAATGAAACATTGATTTTATGCATTACATCCTTACTATTTACGTACAAAAGATTCAGAGTATTTTTTTCTCAGTATTAGCCACCACATACACTTGTGGATAATCTCCATACTGTACATTTAATAAAGCACATTAATATATCAAGGCTTGTGCAATATTTTGCTTGGTAAATAGATTATTTAACAATAAGTTTTCCCTTCTGGACTTAATCTCAGGTAAGAAAGAAGGGTAATCCTTTTTAATTCATTATTGACAAACCCTCATGAAAGCTAACATTTTGGAAAGAATGTTTAATGTTTATTTGAGGTCAAGTCTTCCATTCAGTATATTGGTGGATGTATAAGATAAAAATAGATAGACTTTCTTAGACTATCCCTTGGTGATTGAGGAATACCAAAGTTCTACTGCCCATGGATCTCTTACGTACTGTATGGGGCAGATAATTGGGGGTAGGAGATAGGGCTCTAAAAAGTCAGTCTCTCTCTCTCTCTCTCTCTCTCTCTCTCTCTCTCTCTCTCTCTCTCTCTCTCTCTCTCTCTCTCTCTCTCTCTCTCTCTCTCTCTCTCTCTCTCTCTCTCTCTCTCTCTCTCTCTCTCTCTCTCTCTCTCTCTCTCTCTCTCTCTCTCTCTCTCTCTCTCTCTCTCTCTCTCTCTCTCTCTCTCTCTCTCTCTCTCTCTCTCTCTCTCTCTCTCTCTCTCTCTCTCTCTCTCTCTCTCTCTCTCTCTCTCTCTCTCTCTCTCTCTCTCTCTCTCTCTCTCTCTCTCTCTCTCTCTCTCTCTCTCTCTCTCTCTCTCTCTCTCTCTCTCTCTCTCTCTCTCTCTCTCTCTCTCTCTCTCTCTCTCTCTCTCTCTCTCTCTCTCTCTCTCTCTCTCTCTCTCTCTCTCTCTCTCTCTCTCTCTCTCTCTCTCTCTCTCTCTCTCTCTCTCTCTCTCTCTCTCTCTCTCTCTCTCTCTCTCTCTCTCTCTCTCTCTCTCTCTCTCTCTCTCTCTCTCTCTCTCTCTCTCTCTCAAAACTTTGGAGTCTGTCTGTCCTGTGATTCAATCCTGCTAACTTTACACTTCCTAATGACCACCATCTGCAAACAAATCACAGTGATCAAGAGGAGTAACATTTCCAGAACAGAACCCTATGACACTCCACTGGTGACCTCCACCCATTTTTAGGAGGCTCCTCTGGCATGTCCTTTGCTCCCATTCACTAAGATGATCTGTTCATCAGAGGGGTCTCCCTAATACTCATGCCTGGTGATCCAGCTTCTAAAACAGCCTCCCATGCAACTCATTGTCAAAAGCTTTATGGCAGTCCCAGTACAAACAATCCACTTGGCCTTTACTTTTGTTTTAGACAGAGCTCACTTTCTTTTAGAAATCTAAGAGGGTTGTAACATGAGCTTCTTCTTTCCCTAAAACTTTCCATCCCTCAAGGGTTCTGTGGAGGAAAGGTTGGCATTTCCTACGCTTTACAATCCATGAAACCCATGTTTGCTGCTAGTCACCTATTATGAGCCTTCCTTTGCTCATTCAGAAACCACCACAGAGGTAGCATCATTGATTTACCCATTCTGGCAGCCTGATGACCTAGAATGTCTTAGGAATACACCGACAGGACACCTGCAACAAAAGTTGCTTTTTCCATCTCATGGATCAGTATCCCTCTTTTTTTTACCCATTTTTATTGATCAGTTTACTAAGAGAATAATGTACTCTGTGTGGGGGTTTTCATGTGTTTAAAGGTAATTGACAAATTGTTGAAGCCTAGAACTCCCTTTCATGGGGCTCCTGTGACTTCAAGGTTGTACTACCATCAGTAGCTGAGAAATGATGCATTCCTTTGGAGTGAGAAGTTCTTTGATGAGATTGTACTGCTTTTATCCTGTGACAACAATACAACCTTTTTGAAGGTGACTTTCTTTTGGAGATGTTTCGTAGAAGTTTTGGATAGCTTTTCTTGAGTTCAGCAGCTGTAAATGTAGAGTTGCCCTAATACTTCTCACCAGAGGTGGTTATCTGTAGGTCTAGAATTTTTCATGAATGACCAGGTATAGGTTTTGGTAGTGGGATGATGTTGTCCGGGACGCCACAAGTGCTGGCAAGCAGTCACCTAATTGTATGTTCTGAGTGCCCAGTGTACTTAGTAATCTCACATGTTCCCATATTTTCTTGCCTCCAGGTGAGAATTCACACTTTCTTTTCATTAGTAAGGTAAGAGCCAACCATCTTGAAGCACAAGTGGAAGGAATACAGTACTCATGAGCAAAATTTCCAAAATGAAATGGCAGCCAGAAGGAGTAGAGAAAAATCATCTTTCCCAAAAGACAGCCTGAGGCCTACTGAGGTGGGTTGCTCATACTCACTCCATTAGAAACATTAGTCACAGCAACCAGATGTATATTGATTTTACCCTGAGAGCATCATGTGCTTTTTACCCACAATAATGCTTAGCTGTGTATTGCTTATGAAAATATAAGGAGGGTGGACAGGTTTTATTGGTGGACACTAGAATTCACTCCTGCTGCAAGAAGTAGCAAGGTAACACCAGGAACAGACAGAGAAAGGCCACATTTACATACATCCACTCTTTCGTTGTCATGTGTGATGCATCAGAACCACAGTTCCCTATCAACAACCAGGTCCCAGAGACCGTCCCATGGTTTACCCTAGATGCTTCACATGCTTTGGCTCAGGGATAGGGGAGAAAGAATGCTGCCTATGCATTCCTCGCGTGTTGTAGAAGTTGACTAAGAGGGGTGGGAGTGGGTGGCTGGAAATCTTCCTTTCCTGTATTACCTTCCAAAATAAGGGACAGAGGAAGGAGCCAAATAAGGATTTTTCCTTATAAGGTTCAGTAATCCCTTCTTGACACTACCTCGCTCACGCAGGATATGGCGAGCATGTATGAAAAAAAGAATCATATTTTTTTAATTAGGCGTGGACATTTTCTTATACTGCTAAACAGCTAGGAGCAAGTGGGTCAATAATGCAATCTCTGTGATGGTTTTTGATTGGTGGATGGCAGGCCTGAAATGAGTGAACCAGTGGCCCTGTAGCTCAGTGTTTAATGAAGGATGAGCAAGGCCCATACTTCCTCACCAGAAATATTGAGGGTTGGAAGGTTTCATCCTTGATTTTTCTAGAGATGTCATAGAGAATTTCTCATGATTGTGGAACACTGCCTTGGAGAGAAACAGTTTTTCAATTCTCAAGACCTAAATTTTTATTTTTGCTTTTCCCTATGTTCCTCTGATGTTTTATTCCTTCTTCATTGTACAGTTTGTCTTCTTGGAACCTAACACAATTTTTTTCTTTGGATTTTCTCATTTTTGGATAATATTTTTTACTTGATTTTATAAATATATTTTTTTTTTTTGAAGAAGTGACTGATTTCTCTTTTTTGTCATATATTAAAACCTCCTAATGTATCATTCCTCTTTTTGTGTTAATCCTGTTCCTTGATCCCCACCCCCCCGCCATGTTACCTTGTGCCTTCCTCAGGTGACAGATTATGAAGTTGTAATGAGAAAGGAGAGAAAAAAGACCAAACTGAAAAAAATCCTGGATTTGGACAACTTGAATGATGACAGCAACATGACAGAAGAGGTAAGGATGGTGAACATGAGTGAGAAAGCAGCTTATTGAGGAAAAGTAAATTCTTGTTGATAGTGGTATTGATGAGTGATATTTTTAATCTGTATTATATCAATTCGAAAATTACGACTATATTTAGGATTTTCTTCTTTTTTTTTATCCACAGTTATATGTGGGTTATCTTCCTTAGATTTATGAATTTCATTGAGTAGTGAAATGATCTTTATATGGCTTACTGTGATGAAGGGTTTCATTATATACACATGTAATAGATTTTCAGCCATTAGGTTTACTGATACAGACATGTACAGCACATGCCTGAAATAGTAAAACTTTCCCAGAAAAACCTTACTACAGTATTAACAGTGATGAATACACGACATTAACATTTTCTAATGTAAAGCAGTATACTATTGATAATGAATTTGCATTATATTTAAAGATGATGCATCCCAAAGTACATTATTTGTAGTGGATAGGAGAGAAGTTACAGGGGAGAGATTTTATCGTGAAATGAAGATGAATATACTAATGAATGAGGGTGTTTTGAAGACTAAATGTATTTTAGTGTTTTCACAGTGTTAGATGTCAGTCAAGTATACTTTGCTAAGGTGTAAGTGGTTACACTTTCATGCACTTTGTATTATTTGTGTCACTGACAATTACAGCGATGAATGTCTTTCACCTAGTGTTGAATCCGGTACTGTAACCAGGGTTATTGACTTAGATGAATTAGGAGACTATAAAGGGACTTTTGTACAAATGACCTACATGTGCAGAGCACATAATTTCATGGTTTTATTATGCTTATGCTCTGCATATGGATTTAATTCTGTGTGCCATTGTCAAGCAGGTGATCATCATGATCTATTGCAATGAAGGCTGTTAAAAAGAGTTTTTTTGCCTGAGCATATGATTTGTCTTTTCCATACTTCATGGAGATGGACAAATTTCTTCTGTGCGACTTGCCAACAAGTGGGATGAACAAAAACTGAAGAGCTGGTGAAGCAGGAGGTAGATATACATAATAAGTTGATGATTTTTTTGTATTGGAAGAAGACCATATTCTATCAAGTGGAGAAACAGTTGAAGGAAAAAGTACACATAATAGAGGTGCTAGAACCCCTTGACATGGCAAATAATTTTTGAGATAAAAGAAGCAAGGAGAGTAAGTAGGCATAATCAAGATAAAAGAGGATGACAAGGAAAGATTACTAATAAAATGGATATGTGTAGTGATTAGGTACTTGAAAAGGCAATAAAATTGCTGACCACAAGGAATTCAATGGTTCTTCATCAGAAGAGATACTGTACATCAGACAAAGAGCAAAGGGAAATAAAGAATGCCATCACAAGTAAAAAATTGGGGACAGCAAAAGAGGTTAGAGAGTAGATCAGTCCCACCACTAGCATAAGAGGCGAGGTATGTATTATAATGCTTGAGTAGAACTGAAAGTCATGTATAGTATGCAAGTGCTGACTGATTTGTGGTACAGTACAGTGGGAGACACCAAAAGAGGTGTGATAGTAAATCAGCCCCACCACTAGCATAAGAGGCCAGATATATAGCATAATACTAAAGTAGAACTGAAAGTCATGTACAGTGTACAAGTGCTGATAGATTTGTAGTATAGTGAATGGAAAAGAGCTAATGCAGGAAATAGTGAATAAGTATCAAAGAAATGAGAATATATATATATATATATATATATATATATATATATATATATATATATTTTATAATTAATTACCTGTTTTCCAAGAAAGAGTCCTTATGTTATCCAGGATCTCTAATCAGAGGCTTCTGCAGCTCAAGGCTGTGATACTACTAGTAACAGGGAAATTTGAACTCCTTTGGAGTGAGAAGTTTTTGACAAGACTTTACTCCCAATGACACAGCCTTGGCACTTGTGGAAATAGGAGTGTGGTTGAGAGTGCTTAATAGGGTGTGCTGAAATGGTTTACACACATAGAGAGAATAAGTAAAGAGGTTAACGAAGAGGATATATGTGTCAGAAGTAGAGGGGACAAGGAGAAAGGAGAGCCCAAATTGTAGATGGAAGAAGAGTTCCTAAAGAGTTCATCTTTTCTCTGCTACTGCAAGCAGTGCAACCTTGAGCTGCAGAAACCTCTGGAGAGGATAACACCATGATTCTTTGTTTGAAAAGGATTCTAAGGCAATTATAGATGGATAGATAAAGGGGGAATTTGTGGACAAAAGAAATTTTTTGGAAGAAAAATGTGTATTATATTTTAGAAAAAAAAGGGAATTTGTGTTAAGCATCATTAGAACTGGTTAACACTTGCTTGAATGTACATACTAGTATTGATTTTCTTTACTTGCTTCTTACTACATTGACAATATTGTATAAGAGTACTAAATATATGTGGTTTTGCCTCTTTTTTAATATAGATGTATATAAATTTTGGCTGATAAGGCTTGCTTTGTAGATATTAGGATTTCAGTGCCCTTTTTTTTTTCGGCATACTCTGATGGAGTTACAGGATATGTGAAGTTTTGATGTAAAACATTTGCTCTGGTATTTAGTAATGTACATTGATGCTGTTCCTTTTTAAGTCATTGATAGGTTAACCTGATTACTGTACACAGTGCCCATCATCCTTATACCAAATAAGTCACCCAACATAAATCCTATGGTTTATCATTTAGTGTACTTTGTTTTGCTTTAATGAGAGTGCCATTTTTGTTATTCTAACTACATTTTGACATGTATAAAATTGAGACATTAATTGAATCGATATAGTCGTATACCTATCTCTTTTGCTGAGTGTCTCAAATGTTTAATTGGAACATGTGTAGCCCACGTATGTCACATTGCCCAGGCTTCAAGAAATATTATACTAGCCGGGATTACCATCCTGGGCTGTCCTTTGGTGTATTTTGATGAAATTTTGACTTACTTTTTTGGTTTGACAAATATTGTTTTGTTTTGTTGTAACCAGCACTGACGGTTTCAGAGTTTTAAGAAATGAAAACATTAGTTTCAAAGTGGAGTATAGTTGCATAGGGATACTAAGGCAGGCAAGCACACTTGCCAGTCACAAAGAATACTGTGGTGTATGAATTAAAAAAGACAGTTGGGGATGACAGAAAAAACTTATTAACGTACAAGATACCAAAATTAGACATACAAACTGGGATGAAGAAGAGTTCATGAAAATGAAATTTAAGGAAACATAAAATGCATGGACATGTGAAATCACTCCCCATCCACTGCAGTGTGCCAGCTTAGCTAGGTTGTGAAGTATACACAAGTGTGAAAACTAGTGCCTTTAACAGTTAGTTTACTTGGTGTCATTAAATGTAATTTGGTCAGAGGGCAGGCTTTTGGGAGGAAGAAAACTCATGGAAACTCTGCACCAAGGTAACATTAAGTCATCCTTTTAAGTTCAAGATAGGTCTTTTTTTGGACTGCTCTGTTAGTAATTCATCAATGTAACTGATCATTGACACGTTTCTGTATCTCAAGGTAGTCTGTCACCAAGTCTACGATTTCAGTCTAGATTGACATCTTATCATGAGTCATTGTTGTCCCTCACAAAAATCCAACATTTCGATCCAACCTAGTCATAGTGTTCATACTTACATCCCAGGTTTAAAGTGCCCCACTTATGCCCAAAGAATTATCCACCATCTTATTCATCTGAGACCAGCACCATGATTCATCACATGAACAAGTACCTTGGTCCATCATCTTAGTTCATAATTGAAGCTCAGCTTTGTATCTCAGCCTTTCAGTTTGCCATCATTCCCCATTTTCTTAGGGTGTCAGCACAGACTGATATCTCAGTCATGTATGATAGTCAGGTATTATTATGTAATAACAACCAGTACCATATTCCACAACAATATTCCAACTGTGTACAAGTCAGTGTCACAGCAAAATTCAATTTGCTTTTCACTGTCAGTCTGCCATTACAGTCTATTGTAGTATATTAGTCTGACATCAGTGTCCAAAACCCACCACATTCAACTGTAGTTCAGGATTATAATCCATTGTTACACTAAGGTCCAGTCATCTTTTCTTGAATGCTACCTCGCTAATGTGGAAAATGACAAGTATGTATGAAAAAATTACTCTGGCATTACAGTTCAATATCATAGTGTAACACTGTAGTATCCAGCACCATAACTGAAAATCATAGACATCAGAGTCTCTAGTTAAAGCCTTTATCAATTTCCATTGTTTCAGCTTATGTCATATTCTGTTATTGTTTCATCTTATGTCATATTCTGTTATAAGAGTCCAGCATATGATCCACAATTATAGTATTACAATCCAATTTGAAAACTCATCATCACAGTCCAGTATCATAAGTGATAAGCACAGATCAAAATCATAACAAGTAATCACATACCTCACAATTCTTTGAACTCCTTTAGTCCCATTCTATAGCTCTTGTAATTGATTTCCTATCAGGTGGTTCACATAACCCATGTTTCACTTATGTGGTTTGGTGGCATGTGGTTGAAATTGTGTGGACAGCATATGAAATCATATTTCTCTGGGATGAAGTGGTTCTAGTAATGTTGTTGATTTACCTGTAGATTCTTCCGTTATAAAACTGGGATTTTGGTGAAGGGCCTTGTTTTTTTTTTTTTTTTTTTTTTTTTTTTTTTTTTTTTCCTAACCCTTAAATGGCAGCCAATATAATTTTTTGTACACTGAGAAAACATTGACCAGTAATAATTGATGTAGTAGATTTTCATGCCTTTGTTTAGATATCCAGCTAATCAATCATGCATTTAGAAGCCTTGTAGAGGTCTCATCCATTGCTAAGAAGGCATAAAAGAAACTCTGTTAACTTTAGTACCTCTACAGCCTTCATCAAAAAAGCTTGGTCAGCCACCTGAAGGCCTTGCATACAGAAAATATATAATTCATTATGCTACCTAAGGTATTAGGAGGGACACCAATGCTGTGTATCATTTGGTGAGGAAAGTGAAGAAGAGTTGCATGAAAAATGCAAAAAAAGGTGACTTGTTGATTTTAGCAGGATTGCATATGATGGAGGCAGAGATGTCCCTTGTGAACTTTTGTTAATGGAAGAAATGCAAAGAGTCGTGCCTAAATTCCTTTATATGTAACACAAGGGTAATAGGTAAAGATCTAGAATACTTCCAAAGAAAAAACACTCCTAATGTCCCCTCCATGTATCCCAGTCACTCAGTCTTCTCACTCTTATATACACTGTAATGTGACAGGTGTAATATTTTTGCATATACTCATGTTCTTCACCATCAGCATTGTCTCTGTGTGTGAAATAAGAATATGAATGAAATGAGAGTAGAGTTTTCATTGTAGAAGAGACAACTTCAGTATCCTCCCCATACTTGACAGCCAATCTCCTTCATGCTGAACTTTATTGCAAAAAGTGTAATATTTCTAAATATATTCAATTCATGTACTGCTAATGCTGTTCCTGTGCATTAATTAAGAGGATAATAAGTAGACGATCTCCAGAAATGTCATTTTCACAACCTTCTTTCTTATCAGGAGCTGTCAAACACATCATTCACATCCCCTCTAGATACTCACTTAGCACTGGACCAGGCCAATATGAGAAGTAACATTCCTTTCTTATTATTTTCTATTGCTTTTGGATGATGATTTACCTTTTTGTGAAGGAAACGGATTGTGTTTTTTGCACACTCTGAGTTGGAATTTCTTGGCCATGCCTGCCATTTAAGGGTTACACACACACACACACACACACACACACACACACACACACACACACACACACACACACACATGCACACATACATACATGCACACATACATACATACATACATACATACATACATTCAGAATTAAGAGAGCTAAGTTACTGAGAAAGGCTAGAGGCCTTAAATTTTTCCATATTGAAAGAGAAAAGAGTGAGGCATGACCTAAACACAAACTTTATGTTTTAAATCCAGATTGATGTTGTAGACAGTGAACAGTTCTTGAAAAGAATTATGGAGAGAGCAACCAGTGGATATAACATGAAATTAAGCAAGATATATTTTAAAGAAAAAGTAAAGAAGTGATTCTTTAATCTTAAGAGTGGTGGATGCATAGACTATACTGAGAGAGATTGTGGTCAGTATAGACAGCATACAGAAATGTAAGATGTATGGTAGAGACTCCTCAAGGCATGGGGCTTCACAAACAAAACTTACTCCTTTTACAGTGCAATTAGGTAATTAAACATTATGGGTCACAGTGAAAGAAGATTTCAATATGAACATCATGTAATGGAAATAAGCTGCACGAATCTGTGTAAGAGAGAATTGGAAGTTGACGTTGTCCCCATCCTGTTAACAGAGTACCATCCCAGGAGAGAAGTGGATGAAACCAACTATCTGCCTGCATTGAAGAATTGCATTCAATGTCAAGGGTAAAGAAATATTTAGTAAGCTGTTCCCATCCTGCAAAAGGCCAAAACTATAATATATTTCTCAGGTTTGTGGTCACAACACCTAAAGAAGCACAAAGAGCTAATGCAAAAGGTTTAGAGGAGAACAACAAAGATGGTACCAGAATTAAGAGAGCTAAGTTATGGGGAAACTATGAAATTGCCTATAATGGAATAGAAAGACAGCTTCATCACACCCTTTAAGATGATTTTAGATGGAATGAACAGTTAATGAAAAGCTGTAGGGATAGAATAACTGGCAGATGTAACATGAAAGCAAGTAAGAAACTTGAATGGCATAAAGAAATACTTCTGTAATATAGGAGTGTTGGATGAATGTAATAGAATTAATGAAGACTTGTCTAATGCAGACAGTATACAGAAATGAAGAAAGTTGTATGATAGTAGAGAATGTTCAAGAGATGTGGTCCCGCAAGTTTAAAACTTCCCCATACAGTACAAATAGATGATCATGAATAGGCTGTTTCACAAACACCTCCTGAAGGATCATGGCCCCAATGCTTATGTTCTTGATGAAATTTCACCAATGTGCTGAAGATGTGTGTAGATACACGTTACAAACCTCTTGAAGTACCATTAAAGATATTGGCTGAGAAGAGCATAGTGTTTCAGAAGTGGAAAAGGGCAAATGTGTATAAGGAATTAGACCAGAAAAAGGCACTGAACTACAAACCAAGTCTCATTTATGAGTATGATTTGTAAGGTACTAGAAAAGATTACCTGAGAG